>NC_024328.1:15748060-15777768 GCF_000523025.1 Cynoglossus semilaevis
CGAATCACTCTGAACTAATATTTTGCTGTGAACTAATCTTTCGCTGTGAACAAATCACTCTCTGTGAACGAATCTTTCTCTTTGTTCTTCGCAGATTCGTTTCATTTGTCACGCGAAAGAACTCGGGTCTTTTTTGCTCTCATTCAACTTCACATTGTGGTGTGTTTTTATTTCTTAGCTTTTCGCATGGTTTTAATTGCTTATGGAATTTTGTGTACTTTGTAGACTCTGTCAGCGGAACCAAACCATGTTGCCTTCATTATTTAGTGTCGGAGAACCGCAGCCTTCTTTACAACGCCCACAATAGGGCTAAAGTGCCACCTGCTGTAAAACGAATGAAATTATTCGTTCAAGATTCGTTCACGACTCGTTCATTTTACTGTTCGAGAGTCAAAGATCCGAATCAGTAAAAAGAGTCGGTCTTCCCATCACTAGTACAGAGTGGTAAAAGTACATGTACTGGTGGCGACAGTCAATCACTTGTTTCCAGCCATTTTACATCAGTTAGCACAGAAGAGCCCTGTGTAGTTAACAGAAGGGACAGGCACGTCGTAGCCACAGATACCATACGAGTGTCCATCCATGCACTTGTGTTCTGACATGCAGGATCGAAAAACAGATCACAGAGCAGAAGCTTCATTATGACCAGGCTTGCAAGCTCTTGTCTGTGTATTTTTCTTCCGGAGTTGTTGGGTCATGAGATGTATATGTCACAACTTTCAAGTTTCCTATACATGCTGTTTTTGTGGACATTTTGTATGTTTTGTATTGTTTGTTTTGAGAACCTCACTCATCATTTGTCATCATTTGTTATTAAATGATCATATTTATTATTTAATATTTTATTTTATCGTCATATCGTATTTTCATGTCATAAATTAACTCAACCCTGATGTCCATACAGAAGAAAACCGTCGCTTTACCGTGGAGTAATAGATCTGATGTATGTTGAGGTCTGGTCAAAGACATGTGGGTCCGTGCTGTGCTGAGTGCAGACAGATAACGGGGCAGCTGTTGCTGTAACAGGCACCAAATGCTGCACTTGAAAACTGCAATTTTATCCAATTCTGCCAAGTTATGAGACTCTATCTATGATTACAACAGTGCCCCTTAAGTTGTTATGAACAAAACATCAAATTACAAACAGAAAAAAAATAAACATCATAAACATCATCTTTGCATTTGTTTAAGTTCTCATCAGCCACATATAGTGCAATAGTCTAAATCAGGTATTAACAGACTGGGGTTGAATCTAACAGCATATAGCCAATCCTCTATTGTTATATATGTGTCTAGAACTTTCAGAATCTTCCATGCTTCTCGTTCTGCATTTGAAATTGAATTTGTAAATAAATAGCTCTATAGTCTCATGTAGCACCTTTTTTAAGCTTTTATTTATGTAAGTTAGATACAATCTTTTCTAAAACAGTTGCGTGATGTCTGTTTTAAATATTATTTTGACTTGTTTCTAAGGAATTTAAATGATGTTTGTTTTTTCTTAGTCTGCACATAAACATCAAAATTTGTATATTCATAAAAGACATTGATTTATTTTACTTCTAATAATTTAACACAAGTCTGTATTTTAATTCACTAAATCTATGACATGAAATTGGAAAGGTTGAGAACAACTGTAGTGTGGTTTGTTTACTGTGGCTGGTGGCAGGATACACTATTGCCTCTCCATCTTTACAACAGCAGCAAATTAGTGCAATTGCTATTAAGGCTCAGAGAGACAATACAATAAAACGGAAGCATCTTTCTGCCTGATACAGACACAATCAGACAAACAGTGTTCTGTCAGCAGTGCAAAGACTACACAGACTGACAGAGCAGACAACAATGGCCAGAGCTGAGATAACAGGAAATGTCAGCTTATCAGAAAAAAGGGGAGAAACAGAGAGAGAGCATAATGATCATTGTTCATCAATGTCCTCTGGCATGAAAACACAGATGTGGCTTTTCTGTGTGGATCCAGTAATGAAAGATTGAAAAAATGAAACATTTCAGATTTTTCCTAGAAGTGAAATGTAGAAGTAGAATTAATAAAGCAACTCAAAGTGGAGGCAAATCCATCACCTTTATAATTTGAGTTCCGTTTCATTGGCTTTGATTTGTTTAGATTGAGTCACTTCTCGTGGGAAGTTTGTTTAATTTCACAGCTGAAGGAACACCAATGATTTTTTTAGGGAGTGTTTTCCTTGTTCAACTTTCTCTACAAGCTATTACAGTAAATCCTGTAAATGCAACACAGCCATAAAGCACAGAATATTAAACTGCTGTTTACACAGAGAACGTATAGCTCTTGATGACAACACTTAGGGAACGTATGAAGGTAATTACTGTGGTCTTTTGAAGATGCTTTTTTTTCCCTCAAGAGAATAAGAAAACACAATGGGCTTTGGACTGAAACCAGAGCGCGGGTCATTTGGTAACGGCCCACTACATTAAATTATTATTATTATTATTATTATTATTATTATTATTATTATTATTATTATTATCATTATTATTATTATTATTAACTGCTCCCTGTTGGACTGTAACAATAACCACAGTCTACAATTAACAGTGACCATGATAAATTCAGGAGGAGATGTCTGACTAAGACAGCAGTGCTCCCCTAATCTTACATGTTTAGAATTCCTTTCTGCTTGGCTGTAATAAGCTTCAACTCTTTAGAACAAAGTGTTGGAATTGCAATAGCAAGATTTTAAAGATGTGATAAAAGACAAAGAAGACATAAAACAACCTGGAGGAGAATGTTGGGCTGTTAAGACCTGAAAAGAGGTCTGAGTCTTAGTAAAACTAGAGAAAAATAAAGAAACACATCGTTCATTAGTATATAAATATTAATAGGCAAAAAAGGAAAAGAAATAATCATTTTGGTAAATTCTATAAAAAAATGTATAATTTAATATGATCAGACCGCAGGACTACGAAACATAATTTCAAGCAAAGGTTTATACACTTCCTCAAAAAAAAAAATAATAATCAACTTCTAAACTGTAAATAAAAGAATTATTCACCAAATGACGGGCACAGAACACATTTGGCCCTAACAGGCTTAACATTCAATTCAATTAGAATGTAGCGTAATCTCCTTAAGACATTTATAACAAGGAAAATGGGGGAATATGAATACAGTCAATGTTGTATTAAACTCATTATAAGTGCAAAGTAGAGCAGCAGCATTATTTAAACCGAATTAGATCACTTAGAGCAAGCAACAAAATGTTTCATCATCGCAATTAAGAATGTGTTTTAGATTAACGGTCTGAAGAAAAAAAAACAGTTCCTCAGTACCAGAAGGAAAATAAATTTGGCCTGTTAATATGTTACAGAATAGAACTGTCAAGTAAAAGATGGAGAGAATATGCATAAGCTTCCAACCCTAAGGCTGTATTTCATTAGTGACCAGCTTATTTCATTAGTGACCAGCTTACTACTATAAAATAAAAATGAATAAAAAAACAAAAAAACAATATCATTATTTAAAAAAGAATTTAGAAAGACCTTATGTCCTGCGACTTTGTTAATTTGTGTTAAGCGATAGCTTTACACAAATTAACAAAGTTGCAGGACATAAGGTCTTATTTAAATTTTTTTTTAAATAATTATATTTAGCATTAGCTCAAATGTGGGAATTATGTCATCATTTGTTGTTTTATTATATATTAAAAATGTTATCATTTTTTTTCCATTGAAGGATAAAGGTTTTATTTTTTCTGAACATTTAACTGCACTGAAACGTTTGGAAATAAGTGTTGAAAAAGAAAAAAGCCATTCCCTATCTGCCACATACAGGACCAACAGCAGGCTGCAGTTTTTTTTCACAATTTCTTGTCAATTTTGTGTTCCTCTGCAACACAAATATTCAATATCTTTGGTTTGGTCTGGAAAAGCAAAAGAAAATATATTGTCCAAATGACCAACAACTGAATAAATAATAAATCAAACTAAGTGTCCAATAATTAGTAATTTGTCAAAATTGAAGTCATCATTAACAGCTATACTCTAGCTGTCGCCCTGTCCGGTCTGTCTGACTGGTGACCTGCTCTGCCTGTGCTCAGAAATGGTTTCATGTAGACCTTGAAAAGTCAAGAACTCGTGAACAAGTGTCAGCACTTAAAATCCAAAGTGAGTGGAAACAGCTTTGGTGACTTGGATTCAGTGAGGAGAAAACGTCATGGTGGACTTTTGTCAGGATCAGTGGGCCAGACAACCTTTTAATGTGGTCATGTAAAATGGTACATTCACACAGTACTGAAGTAGAGTAGAGACTATTGAGTTCACAAAACAGACAAAGGACAGTTGAAAAGGAGGCACAAAAGAAAATGAGGTCTGTGCTGAGAGGAGACAGAGGAAAAAGAATTGCGTCTATGTGCAGAGGAGACAGGGATACAGGCAGAAAGTGTCTGAAGCAGTTCCTAAGCCTGGCCGTCACGCATGCTTAACCTTGTGCTAGCGCCTGTGAGATGCAACTTGCATATCAATGACGGAGTGGTATCAGCAGAGAGGCTTCCAACCAGGCTCTACTAAACTCAGCAGGGAGGGCAGCAGCAGTGGCAGCATCTGCATTTTCACTGTAGCACTTACTATGGCAATGTGAGTTAAACAAGTGAGCACCAGAGCTGCCTTAATACTGCAGTAGTTAGTAGCACAAAGTATTTACTAGCACACACATTTGATGACAAATGCATCTGGGAATTAACAAATAAATCAGGATGTTTTTTTATTTAGTACTTGATAAGCAGTAATATGTGATGCAAGTCTTCAACAATAGGTGATTGGATAAAACACTAGTAGTAAAATAGTAGTCAGAATACACCAGTCATTACAGGGACCCTCAGAAAGTTTAATTTGAAAAATAATTAGAAAGAAACCAAACAACTACAAACGTAGTGTATACAGTAAGTTCCTGTCACTAAAGCCACAAACTACAACTCCGTCTTGACCTGGTAAAATCATTTTATAAAGAATATTTATATATTTAACTTCACTTAGTCACAGAGGCAGCACTTAACGCATGTATTTAATATTCATATTATTTATATATAATTTATTATTTCCGGTTTTAGTTGAAAAAAGTATAATATTAAAAACATTAATTATATAATAATATTATTAATCCACTAACTGTAGGATTGTGTATACATAAAGACCTTATCTTAAATATTTGTAAAATGCTAACCTAAAATGCTAAATAAAGAGCGATGACAGACTTGTCTGTGGCAAAACACACACACAGACACAGTCCTTCTGGCAGCTGTATATTATAATTTTAGACAAGTTACTTTTTCCTTGCTTTCATTTGGGTGTCTACTGCAGCTTCCTGTTGAAGTGAATGCTAACATTCCTTTCATGTTGAGAAAGACTGTCAGACACTAACACTACTGCAGAAAAGGAGCAATTCAGGTTCTGCAGAACTGAATAATGACCAATACAACTAGTGAGTCATTGTGCGACATGTCATTCCAGTCAGAGGATTGTGAGGTTATCTTGATATCAGCAAACAATCAAACTATCACCACCTTCTATTTTCTCAGAGAGGCACAGAGAGGAGGTGAGGATGCTGCCTGCTGGAGCAAGCTGACTTCTGAAGATGTTCAGACACATCTGAAGCCTCCTTGAACATAGATTTTGGACATTTTTCAGAATTTTCACTGATTTATCAAAGGATGGTCTTAAATTCATGTCAACATCATTGGACTGCACTTTTTTTCACAATTTCTTGTCAATTTTGTGTTCCTCTGCGACACGAATATTCAATATCTTTGGTTTGGAAAAGCAAAAGAAAAACATATTGTTTTTAGTTTGGAGTTGTATAATATTTAAACTTATATTGTCCAAATGACCAACAACAAGTGTCCAATAATTAATGTAATTCGTCAAAATTGAAGTCATCATTAACAGCTATACTGTGAATGAAAGTAAATGAAGTGATAGAAATAAAGAAGGGAAACGCACTCCACAGCTGGACGTGTACAGTACGGTAACTGTTGTTTCCACCCCCATCACTCACTTTTGGCTGGAGCTCTCAGGTTACAGGAAATGCGTTTGAGGGAGAGCATCCCCACTGCACAGCGGTTTGGAGAAAAAGCTGTTCATACTTGGTGTCACCAGGGGCAACAAAGAACTTCCTGACAAAACCACAAATGCTGCCACTAACAACATGAACAAAGGCTGACGGCGAGGTTTGCAGTTTCCAGTCATGGTCAGCAAAGCATACAACTAAATTTGCTCCTCCTTGGACACATCCACAGTGCACTGGTCTGCATCCCCTCTTCTCATCAAATAGCCTCTGAATACCATAAGAAGGAGGGGAGAAGTAAGGACAGCAGGAAAGAGGAGTTGAAAATGGAGAAAGATGTTGTTTTAAGATGTTTGTGTGTTTCTAATTAAAACAGAAGCAAGTGGGGGACACACACTAAGTCTTAAGGGTCCAACAATGGGTGATAAACCCACTCATTCATGCCCTTCATGTTTTAAACAGACTGAAAAACACTTTCAGGATTCTCTCCCTCTTCATCTCTTTCTTCAGTATGCTATCTGGTGTTGAAAGAGGCCATTTGTTACATCGATCTTTCCCAAGGATCCTAAGATGTCTTGGGAGGGTGCCTATTCTAGTGTGCTGGTTGCTGATTGATACCCTATTTTTTTGGCCCATCTTGATCAGAAGCTGCCTGCCCTTACCCCACACAGCTCAATAAAAAATGGCTGCTGCTTTGATAGCAGTTCTGCTGCAAGATACATCTCTGGCAGCAGGGGTGAGTGAAAGAGAGAGGGAGATGAAGAGGTATGTCAGCAGATAAAAGAAGACTTTGAACAGCCTGTATATGTCTTTAGGATAAAGTATTTTATATCAGGAGCCGTGTCAATCTGCCCCCATCACACCTTCTTTTTGGTCAGCTGCAGTGTATCTTGAAAAGAATAAATAAGAGACACATTTCTTCTCCAGTTGTCTTGTAATCTCAGCCTGATGCTAATCTAAACAGCTGCGAGGGATTAAACGCTTTGACAGTAGCTTTGAATCGATATCTTTCTCTGAACGTTGGTGACAGGCAACAAAGGAAAGCAGCAGCAGACCTTTGGCTTCCTGTAGTTGTTCACAAGTGTCCCACAAGATCTGGAGAGGCTAATAGCTGTATAATGATGACTGGATGTCGAAGTTCACATTCACACAGACAGCATGACAGACAGATGGAGGTTTGATTTCCAGGAATAAAACATATGGGAGAAAGGCTGTAGGCCGAGCTCAGATGGTCTTATGGACTTAAACATGCAATGAATTCTATAAGTGCTGATCCAATTCAGCACAAAAAGATACACAAACACAGAGATAATGGTATCTTTTTATACTATTCACTGCTTAACTTTTCACAGTTATTTAAAGATACAGTAAGTGTACACAGCACAGCAGAGAGGAACAAAACTCAGAACTCGATGTCTGAGATAGATCCACCACAGATTAACACTGTACACCATTCAGAAAAAAAAAAAACATTAATCAAGTTCTTTGTAAAAACATAAATAGGTATGGCACAACATGTACACCAGCTAATTCATCTGAAAGAGAACGGATGGATTTGTGACACATTCAGTGGGAAATGCAAATTTCTCATCTGCAAGAAAGTGGTATGACAAAGATTAGGTAAAGTTGGGATTGTCAGGAACAAGTGTTACACATCATTTTTTTGTCATTTTTGAACATTAATAAATAACTAAAGTGTTTAATATACATCAATCACTTTACAGCTTTACATCTTTACTACATTCTCAACTTTTATCATGCAAACCACTTCCTTCACTCTTGTTTTCTCTTTGAGGCTTTAACAGCCGCAAAAATCCTTTGAGTTGCATTACAGCCACCTACTGGGTTCAATAACACACCACTGCTGCCAGCACTTTTACCTGCAACTTCTTTAGCCACATGCAAAGAAAGGGGAAAAATGTTTAAAAAAAAAAAGAAAAAAAAACTGGCAGGGGGTAGCCTCCCTGCAGATGAACACAACACAGTATCCATTCAGGCTAAATAGAAATGTTTAAATTTGGAGTGTGTTTACACCATAGACAACATAGACTCAGTTGCAGTTTTCCCACTTTGGGCTTTCCTCAACAAAAACCAAACAAAAGCTCAGTTTCCAAGTCAGACAGATTGGTCTATCTAGCCAGCAAATAAATTAGCAGAAGACAATTGCACTAATTGGAACCCTTACAATTATTAGTACTGAAATAGAGTCTGGCTCTGTCCATTTAAACCCTATTCTGAACTCTAGTAAACAGAGATTCAGGAAATCTACTGCCATACATACCAAAAAGATCCCAAAATGTTCTACAAATGCTATTAACACCTGTTAGGAACTGGGGAGTGGAGGGAGTACATGGTCACTGCTGGTCGTGATCTACACTCCTTCTGCAATCTGCTTATTGGGCAACACCAGTTAAGTTTTATTTTTTCAAATGAAATGTACCCATGCTGCTAACTTTCAGTTTGCTGTGTTAAGTATTTAGAAAGTTTAATCTTATTACATTTATTTTTTTTTATTTTATTTTATCCTTACTTTTATTAAGATAGGGTCTTATGTGGCTTTTTTAATAGAAAAATATATGTTTCCTTTTGGATATGGATACATAATGGAAATATGGAAACATATTTCTGAAAGTTAATGAGAACAAAATAAACCTGTTGTAAACCCAAGTTTTATTTTCTTACAGCTGCTCGGTGTCTTCACTGTGCTTTGAGTTGAGATCACACCCACACACTGCACGTCATCCTATTTCCCACAGACCTGTGCCACCTATATATCACAGTTGACTGTATATTTATCAAAACACAATCTGTTTGATTATTTAATATAGACAAGTAGACTAAGGAAAATACTAACTGTACTGATATTGGTTTGTGAAACTCTGCACCAAATAATATTTTTCTTTACTCTCACAGTTTCATCATTGCCACAGTACACTTCAGTGAAGTAAGAAAAATCGTTTTAATCACAGAGTTGCAGAGAGAGATTAGATTCTTTGCATACAGTATTTGTGTGGAAGCGAGAGATGCTGCACTATTTTTATGGCAGTTCCCCTATAATGTGACTCACTGTCAAAGCCAGAGTGGCAGCCCGGATTGCTCCTGTCGAATAAACACTCCCAGCATGCATTGCTCTGCCTCAGTCTGCGCACTGCTGCATTGGAAGCCTTCTGGCAAGATCCTGAGACTTGAACATTGCAGCACTATATGCTTCAAGTCTTGAATATGTCCCCTGAATGACAACGGCTGGACTTTGTAGAACAACAACAACAGCTGACAGAATTGGCAGCTGACAGAAACTTGAACAGAACATATGTGATTTCATTAACTACTACTTGCAAAAGGAAACAACAGGAATGTTTACAGTGTAATGTAACTCAACTCAGTCACAACCTCAGTCCACATAATTCTGATGTGGAATGTGTTTTTAACTGTCAGCTGGAGACATACACTGGTTGTACAACTGCAGTACATAGTCAATCGTTGTGTTGTGTCACAATCAATCAAAATCAATAGCAGACAGTTGTATAGGTAAAGCCAGAGGAAGAAAGAGAGAGACAGAGACAGAGACGGAGAGAGAGCAAATCTGAACAATGCTACTGGTGTCTAACACACAGAATGTTCACTATAGGCAATTACTGTACAGTATGTGTAAAAACCTACCATTGCTACACATGCAGAGTACAGGCTCAGAGAAAATGTATGCAAAAATATACATGTGAGATTTTTTTTAACACAACAGGCAGATGTTACAACATACACACATACAAATGAAGGGGGATACTCTCTTTGTGTGCACATTGTGTGACATTAAAACTACAGTTTGTGATGCCATAAAAGGTACGTTAGACCATAGACTGTACATAAGCAATGTATGAATGTCACTTGGTGGTGTCAGACTACTGACATTGTCTGTTTGCTTCTAATGTTCTCACTCAGAAGGGTCAGAAGGGTCTTTATATAAGATTTACAGTTTTTAATTTTTGTAAATGTGCCTTTAAAATGATTAAACAACACTACTGTCCAATGTTGTTAAATGTTGATGTGATATGTCTTGACGCCTATTGGATAGTCTCATGTCTGCAACCTACAATGTTGCTTTATTACCCTTTGCCTCAAAGTATGATCTCTTATGCAAAAGGAGATTGCTAAAGCATCTGTGGCATTAACACACAATCAGGTTCAAATTGCACACACACACACACACAAACAGACACATACACAGAAGTGACCAGAGCCGAGTGGAGGTCAGCTGCAATCTGAGTTCCTCTGCATTTACATGGGCCAGATGCCAGGGCCCTCTGTCTGCAGGGGTCCATTCTAAGGTCAATGCTACAAGACTGTAAACTAATGATCCAGCAAATTCCCTTTATCTTGCACCCCACCCTCCACCCTCTTCCCTTCTTATGCTCCTTCTCTGCTTCAATCTGTCGTTGCCCTCTGTCTCTCCCACTTTCTGATCCCCTGCCGCGCTGCAGAAATGAGAAACAACTGAAGCTTTGGCTGTACTGGGTCTGCTCTGTTTCTCTGATACACACCACTGATACACCAGGCAGCTTGTGAAGAAACAAACAGAACCCCAGATTTCTGTTGCCTTTTTTTCTCCTGTCTTCTTATCCAGCGTTTTCTCGACATCCATACTGTCCTTGGTCTTGTCTGGAATTTGACAGTAACACACAATGAAGCAACACTCTTGCCTTACTATTTAAACACGGACAATGATCTAGAGTAACAAAGAAGGTTGGAATAAACTAACACATTTTTTGTTGGAAGAAAAATAATTTGCTGTAACAGATGCTTCAGCACACACACATGCCGACACATTTTTGACACGGAACAAAAACAAGTGTTTCTGTCTGTAACTGTAGATGATGACAAAGGTTCTTGCTGCAGTATCATTAGCACACCCTGCTGTACATGCACATTCAGTAGTATGTGAGTCTATCAACCCAAAATCCATACAGTAATAAAGACATACAATCTTTTATATCATATATGTGGACATTCAGTGGAGGTAGTGGTCTTGCTCCTTTAATACAGGTGAGCTGTTCTGTCAATGACCTGTGGTCAGAATCTCCACTATGGTTTACCAGAACCCCTATCATTTGCAACCCAACACACACAATATTCCATGCGCTTCCATGTTTTCTCACTGAGTATCTCCTATGCTTGAAAGAATCTTCCTGCCTCCGTGCGTGTGATATGGCAGAGATGGAGACACACTGCTCAGTCCCATCCTCCTCACATCGATTGGGGATAAAGAATGGGGCTCGGGGGACCTGAGCTGAACACTCAATCACACTGTTGACAAACACCAATGAACTGGATTCAAAGGGCACAATTCTCTAGTCACAGGAGCTGGATGTAAAAGTGATTAATGCTATCTTTTATAGACATACTGCTTACATCTATAAACTTAAATGGCTCACACAGGTGGAAACTGGTAAAGACCTAAAACACAACCAGTTGTTCCTTTGTCACCGTAACTCTGTCACACTCAAAATTTCACTCATCATTAATTATGAAATGATTACCACACGAGCACACGAGCAAACTTTGTTGGACAAGATGTATTTAAAAGTAGTCCTTCTAAGAAAGTCAGTCATCCATTTTAAAAACTATGGTTCAGAAATTAACCCGAAGTAACACTGAACCACTGGGGATCACAACATTTGTTTTAAAAACAACCTTGGTCACTTAAAATTTAACAAAGTTCACCACTGCCTCAATCCTAAATTCCTTTCTAATAAAAGTAAATGATGATTTTAGAATCATGGTCCATTTAGAGGAAAAGCATGTAGACTAACAGCATCTGGAATTAAACCCAAAGCTACCCTGATCCACATCTTCGTGCTATGGCAGTTAACCTCATGATACCACAGTAGTGACATTGTCAAACAATCAATATGTATTTTACAGATTCATAACTAAATAACATATTCTTTACTAGCTTTATATTGCAACTCGATCTTTCCCAGCATAACATTAACCAGGTCTGAGAAAATTTTGTAAAAATAAAGATACTAAAAACAACCATAAATAGATTTGTATATCTATTTCAACATTGGTAAGTTTTAAACATTTATAACGTTGTAGAAAATATGAAAAAATAAATGTGACCATTTTATCAATGTATTAAATTAACCAACCAGTTAAAACATTTTAATCCGTTAGTTAATAGAACAAATGTATTGTATGTAATAGCATACAATACATGTTTTCTATATATTGATAGATACATAGATCTCCTAATACAATGTATCTCCTAATAATCTCCTCTATTATTAGGAATTTCTATTTATCTGCTAATAATTATAGAATCAATTTAAACGCAATGTTTAGAAAACACTTTTCCTAATTTGAATGTTTTGCGTGATAAGTCCTTCCTGTAATTGTAGTTTCCAATTATGTATTTGAAATGGAATTGTAAAAAAAAAAAAAGTTCTGCTTTATAATTTAAAAATCTGTTGGGTTTTAATAATCAGTTAAATCCCAACTAATTGTTCACCTTTTACTTTAAACTGTATGAAACCACATATTAATCTATTGTATTCTGATGTGGATTCAAGCGGAGACAAAAACCAAGACATGTTGTGTTTTGATACGACGTGACGATTGTTATTGTTTAAGAAAACAAAGCGAAACCCTACATCGACTGTTACGGTCTCCAGATGTGGAGACACAGTGAGGATCCACTGTTTGCCGAGCGGTTTGGCCCCGTAGACGCAGACACCTAAAAACATCGGACGGCACAGCCGTTACCTGCGCCGCTTCCTCAACCAAAGAACCGCCGTGAAAGCGTGCATGTTCACAACACTGATCAACACACTAAAGCAAATAGACAAACGAAGACAGAATTAAAACGACAAAATTGCTCAAAATGTCACAAATCTAACAGACAGAAAAAAGACCCAAACAAAAGGCTATCTTTCCTGAAAATAAACGAGGCAGTCAACTTTCCAAGGCTGCCAGAGAGAGCGCAGGCACAGCTCCGCTCCGCTGCTAAGTGTGGAGCCGTGCGCCGTGCGTCCTCCCCTCCCGCAGCTGCGAGTGTGTGACTGCCCACGGTCGCTCATCAACTTCCCTCACAGCCCGCGGTTTCCTCCCCCATAAATAAAACTTACTTTTCTCTGGCCTGGCTGTCGGACGGCACGTTGTTACTCTTGCCTTTGGCATACATGCTTGCAGAGAGTTGCGATTGTCACGCACCTGTCAACCCATCACAACCTCCCCGGGCACAGCCCCGTCACCATGGTGACACACGCAGCGTTCTCTCCCATTGGATGGCCTGCAGTTTGAGACCGCCCACTCGCTATGGAAACCACCATTGAGTGACAAGTTTGCGACCACGCCCCCACAAGATGCTCCACCCCCGTCTCAATCGATCCATCTTTCTAACTCGTCACTCTCTTTCTCGGTGTACCTCTTTCCCNCGGTCTGAAATCACTGTCTGTCCGTCTGGAGTCTCTCAGCTCAACCTTGATTATATAGGTTTTCCTTGCAGGCACGCACACCCACGTATACAATTACATATCGTCATCACATTTTTTGTGAAATTAAACACAAATCACCCTAAAAGTAATTCCCTGCACTAACCTCAGCTTCACCCTCTCCCCTTTCTTTACCGGGTAATCTGTTTGCTTTAGTTTGAAAATACCGCCAGTAGGTGGCAGTAATGTAACTAATAGGATGCAGAGATGTCATTTTAATCCTAAAGAACAACAAATGAGCTGGGGAAGTAGATTATAAAGATTGGCGAAGTTCAGTCCAGTCCGGAGTCGTGATTTTTTTAAACTACTGTAGATAAAATTAGGTTTTTTTTCCTCCTCAGTGTGGGGTATGATTTCAGTGTATTACAAATATCTTCACAGAACTCTCTGCATGACAGAATAAAATTTATTCTTGTAGTCAATTTCAAACAATGGTGCTTTTTTCTTTTCAAAATAAACTATTGTCAGGCAACTTCTGCATAGCAAGAAAATAAAGTGGCTGCAGGATCTTGTTAGACCATGTGTCATCTTTGTTTTGAGGTACAAATGGCAATGGGTCACCTAGTTACCATTATTAACATTGTGTTCATTGTATATGCATATGTTCATTTATAGCAAACATTGATGTGGTGGGTCCTATTAAGTCCAGAACAGTGCTAAACAGTATAGTTTTGCTATTTAAAATGAATCTGCTCTTTTCCTGTCTTCATCCAGCTGACTAGACAGATCAATCATAAAATTGTAGTTTGGAGTCATTGAGAAAAGGCTGAGATGGCTGAGAAAAGGAAATGGTCCCAACACAGTAATACAAAACATTTATTGTCTAAGCTTAACTCTAAACTAACCACATTTAAAATGTAATTCTCCCTGACCCCTAATTACTATAAATTAATGTCTAATGTTATGTGTAGGAGTATTACTAATTTAACGTTGATATATGACTGTGAAAATCAGATCCTGGTGATTATGACCAGACTTTGGTTCTCTGTGATTTCTATGCTACTGTACCCAAGGTCAAGTCCTTAGAACAAAAAATGTTCTGAAGAGTGCCTGTGTGTGTGTGTATACACACTCCATTCCCTCTATTCCCCCTCTTCCAGTGTGTAAATGGGGGATTTGAAACCGTCCAACCAGGATTTCAAACAACTGGCTTTGGCTGTTCGTTTTATAGACAATCACACCCTGCTGATGTACACACAGCGCACTGTGCATCGCTCGCAAACAAAACTAACAGCATTTGCATTTATGTTTATTTACAGAGGTGTTAAGGAACACAAACATGTATAGAGCTGAGAGAGCTGAAAAGAGAATGTTCTGAGTGAAAAAGAACAACATGACGCCCATCGTACACCGAGGAACAGGAGGGTGAAGCATGTGACCATGGTAATTGCTGGTGCTCAGAAATTATGAGGTATAGCCTGAGAGATAGAACAATCCTTTATCAACAGATGAACAAAATGTGGGAGTATGACATACTCTTAAATGATAGACTAAAAGAACTATCTAGTTGCAAAAGCCAAGTCCTGCTAACAGACCAGAGGTAGTAGTGTCAGAGTCAGTTGAAGTCCAAAAAAAGTTTTCATTTACTAGTTCAGTTGCTCTCAAAATTCACTGGTCATTACCCACTTTGAGCAAGTCAGAATTTTCCAGCAGCACCTGTCCCCATGTCTGCAACAAAACTCCTGACAAATTACATTTCAACAGTATACATCATATTTTATAGTGAACTGAAATCAATAACATTAAGTTCAAAAAGCGAAATTAAAAGTAATGTAATTAAAAGTCATGCCATCATCACATAAACCTTGAAAATGTCCTCCAGTTTGCTGCATCTGACCTGTCCCACCACTGGGTCCAGCCCCACATTCTGAGAAACACTGGGCTAGTTAAAGGTAATTGTGATACAGTTATTGACAGCTAGTAGTAGTTGTAGCCTGGATGGACTCTCCTTTCTTTTTTGTGTGTGTTATTGTCTATTTTCTCTTAAATGAGACTAATTTTTACAAGTAACACTAGGCACGACTAAAAAGGATACTGAAGAAATAAGTAAGTTAGTAAAACAGGCCTTTTAAAATAAGTAGGGAATTTATCTACCTTTCTTTTCCAGCTTTAGTTTGCTACATACAGTGCATCCGTTTTGTATACTGTATATGAAATCTATGGTCTGAAGAAGTGTTTCAATGACCTCGAGCATGAAGGTTTTATTTCAGCTTTGCTGAAAATTGTTTAAGTACAATTCAGACAGCTTTGTTGTCTGTGTTGAGTATTTTTTGTTGTTATTATTAAGTTGTGCATGAACTGGTTTATGAGACTGTGCTCTACTTTTTTTGTGCTGTATTTATATGAGATGTCAGTGTAGTTTTTGCTGCAAATAACAGGGACACTATGTTAGACAGTTTGAGGAGATGCTGCTGAGAGACTTAGGATGAAACGAATTACAATGTCTACATTTTATCCACCCCATAATCACTAAAAAATAATACCTGATTAATAAATCCACACCCTGATAGTCAGAGCAGTGATGTAGGTACATTTATTCTCCCACCTTACTTAAGATAGAGGTCATGATGACTCTCTGTCTTCTCCCTGCTTGTGGATATGCAGCAGTAAAGAAGTGCTACGTCATGCTGCTGTCCAGTTTGCCAGCAAACAGAGCAGACACTTGTCAGTCATCATGTGCTCATGGTAAATAAACAGAGGGAAAGAAACAAAAAACTCGAGCCACTTGGACAACACAAGTCCTGACAAAAACATACCTGCGAAGACTAATTCATCAACAGTCACCTTTTGTTTTAAATTACCATGAGGACAGAGTTCACATCGGCTAATGTGTGGCCGTGGCTTTGTGTGTGTTCATTTTTTTGTGGGAGCTGAAATTTAAATTCACACCAACTACTGGAGTTGTGTGCCGTCACTGAGGGAACACTTGGTAGAGGCACTGTATCAATTTGATGATCTGATTCATATTTAACAAAACTAACCCAGTGTTTACAAACATGAAGCCCCTTCCTCACCCTCTAAATGCAGCTGTAATGTAATGTAATTTGAGTGCTGGACAACAACATTACAGCTCTGGTGATGGTATGACTGGCACAGAGCCTTTGTCTTCTGTAGACTCTACTCTAGAGCACCGTACACCACCAAAATACAGACTGACTAAAATGAAAATAAAGTAAAATAATAATATGAAATAAAATGTATCTTACTGAAAAAATAAACTAAATGTAAACTAAATGTAACATCCATTTAGCCTCAAATGCTTTTATGTGAATTGATTCTACACTTGGGGTATGTGGTGGTAAAGGTTGGTTTAGGGTGATGGGCTTGAGAACATTATGTCATTTAGTTTTCTCTACAGGAACAGTGAAACAGGTGTTTGTTTGCGTGTGTGTGTGTATGGAAAGGCCATCGAACAGGGCCAGCACTGTTTCTGCTTACGCAATGCTCCTGTGATGTGACCTAGTTGGAATGGATGCACCCTGCTTGATTCTCTGCTCTCTCTCTCTCTCTTTCTCTCTCTCTCTCTCTCTCTCTCTCTCTCTCCCCCTCTCCCCATCCATCTGTCTTCCGGTCTCACTATCTGTCTGTCTGTTTATCTCTCTCTCTCTCTCTCTCTCTCTCTCTCTCTCTCTCTCTTTCTCTCACCCTCTCTCCTTCTCTCTCTCTACCACTCTCTCCCTGCCTCCCCTCCTGTACCGAATCAACCCTCCCCTTCTCCCTTGGGGGAGGCGGAGGTTCTATTTCAGACAAGCAGAACTTTTGGTTTTGGGATGAGTCCCTCGGGGGCGATCACCATGACAACCACTTGCAGGCGATAACCGTGTGTTCCAGAGGATGGAGGATAATCAGGAGGAGGAGGAGGAGAAGAAAAAGGACAGGGAACATAGACTGAAAGAGACAAAGACCCAGAGAAAGGAGAGAATTTCAAAGGTTATCAGGTCATGTTATGTAAAATGTGCAAACAGAGAAAGTCAAATCAGGTCAGAGAGGAGCGAATGGGGTCGGCAGTTCTTTATTGTTCCAGATGGTTTAGGTTTTGTCATATTCAAATACAGAACGTGTGGATTAAATTATTGTAAGTCTTCCTTCCTTTTATGTGAAATATTTTAATAGTTTGGCCACGTCCCCTACTGTGATTTAGTGAACAGCTGTCCAGGAGAGAGTTCAAAACCAGTAGTTTTGACACTGAGAAATAAATAAATATACTACTGAAGTGTAAGTGAGTAAGTACAAGGTAAACATACCTTTTGCAACAAACATTTAGCATTGTGACAACTGAAATTACATTTGTATTACAACTGTCTGTTAAACATTTTAGTTACAAATTAAACACTATTTAATAATTTAAAATATAATTATATATATTTATATTATAATACAACTTGTAAATATATTTACTCAAATGCTTTATAATAGTAAATATTGGCACAGTGCTCATCCTTACAATGATACGAATATTAGTTTCAGTTTTAGTATTCCATTGTAAATTTTGTATTATTTTATACAACAACACAACACACACTGAATCAGTCACAAGTCGTGAACCTTTATTTCCTCTGAAGTTGAGGAGAGAGTGTTGCCGAGATGCCAAAAAACATTAAAAAGCTTCAGAACAATAATATATTGAAGAATATAAAATTGAAGATGTAATTGAATTGAACACAGAGGTAACATTTAAATGGATTTAAACTGACAGAGGAGCCCACTCTGGTTTATAATGAGACTTCAGTACATGCAGTACATACAACTTAATTATTGTCTGCTTCAGGTCAATTTATATTAAACAACATGCCTTGATTTGTTATGCCGGACAGTTATGACTCCTGTTATCTGTTCAATTGTATTTTATTGTTTTTCCTTTACCTCTCTGGTTTCCTCCCTCCTCTTTTCTCTCCCTCCCTTCCTCTCTGTCCATCAGTCCACACACAACGTACTTCCCATCCGTTTTGCAGCTCTAAGTCATCTAGCTGAGGTAAACTGTAGGCTGTTTACAGCCAGCGTGACACACAATTTAACATGCAACCGCTGTAAGGTACACCATAAAAGTGCATCCAGATTCACAAATTCTAATTTTACCTCACTTCCTTTTCTAAACACACACTCACAGACTCACACTTGCACAAATAATACCCCTGCCCCACTCCAGCTTCACAACAACTGCTCTGGCATTTTGGCAAACGGCCTTTGTTTGCTGAGCTTGTTGATGGGCTATGTAATCGTATATTTCCACTGAGAGTGTCTGTTAGCAATGCCACTAATTAGTAAACAATTAGGCTCCCACACAAAAGAGGTTCTTGAAATTAATTAGTGTTGAAGTTTACAAAGCTTTGTGTCTCTGTAAATAATTCAGTGTGAATAACACACCCTGTCCTGGAGTGTTTTTCTGTTCAGATGACTAAGTGTTCAAACTAGGGGTTAATCACTGTTTAGCAGCGCAACAGCACAGTGGACAGAAGTGAAGGTACAAGGACATAAAGTTATTATCTCCTTGGTTATGGCAATGACAAGTTTCTCTCCACTGATTACTTAGAAATCTCATTATTCTGTATATGTAAAAAAAAATCCTGCTTCGTGTTATTTGCTGTAAACAGTTTGAACTTAAAAACTGACCTATCTGTGTGTTTCCCAAATCGTTACCTTGGATCATAAAATTAAATACTTGATTTAGGGCCAGCTGACAGAAGACCTATTTGTTCTCTCGTCATTGCAACTTCTTATTTTGCTCAATAACAGGTCGAGACACATCAATGTAACTGCAAGGATTTTTTATTTTATTTTTACAAGTTAATGCCAGACCTTATTATACTATGAGAATTGTTCAGTGAAAATTAAAATTCCTTTCCCTTTTTGCCTGATCTAGTTGCAGGTATGTTACACAATTACACAGTTGGTTTTTGTTTTGTTTTTTATTGAAGTGGAATAAATATTGTAATCCTTCAGTAAAAAGGTGGCGTTGTGATGAGATGGAAATAACATCTGCTTTGGAAATAACAAGTCTTTTTGTCTCACATTCACAAATTAATTTAAAGGATTAAGGAGTCTTTTAAGAATCTATAAACATAAGAATAAAGATAAAAGATTGCCAGTTGACTAGTTCGTCTTTGTCTTCCACCCATCTTCCACAAACTGCAGGTTGACAATCAATAAATTAATCCTGGGAATGAGTTTATTTGTATGTAGCCCTCCTGTTGGACAACAAACTGTCCACGTTCTACCCCTCCACGCTCAGTGACTAATAGGATTAGCTCCAGCTTGCCTTTGACCACAGAAATTATTTAGTAATAGAAGATAATTATTAATTATGAAAATATTTTACAAGTCCATAAACAATTTTATTTTAAACAATTTATTGGCACACTATGAATGTTTAAAGGCCCTGTGCATTGGCCTGTGAGCCAGTACTTTGGGAAACCCTTGTCGTTTGTAAAAGCATTAACAGTGATATACCAAAGCCACAATATCATCCTTACTGAGCCTCGAAATAAACAGAGTATTTAAAGGTAAACAAAGTTTGGTTTAAGCAGATGATGCAAGAGGAAAACACACTCATAAACATGCCTGGAAATGTAGTGGATTTAACAGGCATCTGAAGTGAGGTTTCAAGAAACCTCACTTCAGATGCCTTCTGCTTAATTTTGTTCAGTCTTCTGTGCTGATGCTTGTTGACTCAAAAGATTAAATCATGTCTGCCAAATTGCCTATTGGTTCTTTGTAGGAAATAAACCCTTCAGTACGTGTTTAACGTTGCTGCTGTGCAGTGTATTTGTTTTAGCAGTTGATATCGGATGCTCTTTTACTGTACACTTTTTCACTCATTTTCACAACAAGACCTTTTTATATTTGTGGACTTTTCATTTATAAAGAGTGTTCAGTCAGTACCAGCAGGTGTAGGATTTGTTTACAGAATCTAATATCTCCATGAGTCCATGTTACATGTGTTACAACTTGTCTGTGTCAATATAGTAACTTAAGTTTAAAACAGTGGTTTTAAATGTTTTGCTGCTGGGCTCCTAATTTGTAGATAAGCCTATGGTTGAGCCTTACCATGTCAACACATTGACAGCTGATTTGCTTGAAATTCTACCAAAGTTTTTTAAATCTGCAATTGTTACAACACTATTGTGCTAATCTCATTTAACCAAGAAAGTAAAATCATACAATGGATCAATGAATTATCCCTACTATGACACAGGTTAGGAAAATATTTTTAAAAATGCAATTATTAGCCGTACCCTTTAGTTGACAATTGGACATTGACTTCTGGTGATTTCCATGTTCTTCTGGTTACCCTTTCTGATCTCAGAGAGACATAACAAACAGAGAGAGAAAATAAAATTACATCTGCAAGAAAAAGGGATAAAGAAAGCATTTGTGTTTGTTAGAACATTGTGCAGAATATGATGCTAATTCACACTGCAATTATGCAGCTGTTAAATGGTTTATGACTAAAAACGCGGTACATCTGTTGCATGGTATTTTCATGCAACAGATGTTCAGACATTGTATGATGTAAATGTATATATTGCAGTTTAACCATGAACCCAAATAACTACACTACTGTATTGTATTGACAAACTTCATGATCACGGTCTGTCTGTTGGGAATTCACCAAAACCAACAGGTCTATCCAGATTAGGTGATAAAAACTGACTTTTTAACTGATTCATGTATAGATTCCATTCTTCATTTAACTACAGAAATGAGATGAAACAGCATTTTTAACCTGGGAGTGTGGAGAGAAAATAAAAATTAGGCAGGGACTTAAGCCTTTATCACAATTATGTCTATGCACACGCTTCCTCTGAATTCTGAGCAGGTTTTCTAGCGCTGAAATTCTTGATGATATGAGTTGGGTCGAGCGTGGGCTGGGTGCTGATGTGACTAACAGACACTTGAGAAATTGAGAGCATTTTGGGCTGTCGCAGAGAATGTTGGGTAATAATGCTGTGTGTGAGTGTGTGTACTTGTTTTTGTTTCCTCTTAAGGACATGTTCTGGTATAAACTATGAGGGTCAATTAAACTTCAAAAGGACCAAAGCCTGGTCTTTATGTGGTAGAAAGCAATTTCTAGGGCTCTGGTTAGAGTTAGATGCGATTTTGGGTTTGGTTTAAGTTAAATACAGACATTAACTGACATGTATAAGGAATAAAGCATTGGACAGAATGTCCTACTGCAATAGTGGATATGTGATTTTAATCTACAGTATTAGGGTGATCCTGAAGATTAGCCTGAATTGAGCATACAGTGTGTAGTAATGTTGTACAACTCATCTCTCCTTAATCATCTTTAAGATGAGTGTGTTGACTTGTCGTAAAGAAACAATGTGAAGCATTAGAAGTAGAACAAGTCAAGCAGAATGTTTAAATTTAGTATTTGGGCTTGAACTGTGTCTAAATTCTTACAGGTCAGGCTGAGGTAATTCTGTCCAGGCCTGGGTAATATAGAACATATTTTTTGGCATTTTTTTAATTTTAGATTTAAACAGTAAAAGTATGTTTGACTAGTGTGAATAACTTTCCAAAAAAGGCACAGTGAACTATCAACGTAGAGGGGAGTAGAGTTGGTCAAATATCAGAATTTGGCCAATATATGACAGATTTGCAAAGCATGCTAATGAAATGCCTTTCAAATATGTTTACCACCTTGAGTAGTATTACTGCCAACTTCATCTGTTCTACTGGTGAACATTATTAGCCAATAACTACCTGCAAAAACTGTGAGGAGAAAATGCAGGCAGAGGGCATGACTCCAGCACATGTACAGGCAACCACAGACTGATTAATTATCCAAAGTGTGTTTATAATCAGCATTTTCTGCCCTCTCTTGACAACATTACTCCTCATTCTTACTCAAAAGTCAGGACAGAGGCTGTGTACTGGCTGGGATGTGGAGGATTTAACTGGGGTTAAAGTGTCCTAGATATACCTCTTAGGCTCATCCCCTCTCTAAGCCAAGATGATGGATGGTCCTGTACCAAGGTCAGGACAGAGGTTATGTGCTCATATTAACTACCCCCTTCCACTGATAGACTGTCAGACCCTTTGTGTCTGGAAGCCTCCCATTGGCCCTGATGTAAACAACTGCAGCAATAGTGACTATGTGGTAAGAGAGGAGGGGTCCTTAACATACATCATGAGGAGAAAATGTACATCATAGAGAGTTTCTTGAAAAAAACAGGCTTTTTTTTCTTTTATTGCATCTTTCATGGTGTTTTAGATAATGTGATCAAGCTGCATTCTCCTTATAAAGGAATGAGAACAAGTTGAGTCAGGACTCTGGTGAATCAGAGGATGGTGTTTCTCTATTTACCGAGTCATAAAGTGGAGTCTGGGTGAAATCAACCAGATTTTTTTTCCAAAGATCTCTATTGTAGGCTGCAAGATTTGTTTCAATACAGTTCGACACTGCAAGATTAATTCAGCCTGCTTTTATGGACAAATTTGTGGTAATGTTTTAAATGACAGCTGTGGTTTTAATACATCAAGTGCATATTTCTTACCAATGCTTTCTTGTGTATTCACATACTTGTGGGAAACACAAACATATATTTAGGAACTAGTCTGGTGAGTTTTGTTGCAAGAAAACTGAAAAATAAAATTGATAGTTGAAAACTACACTGTTGTGTCTGCTACCGTACATGGAAATAAGATATTATAGTTTCACACAGACAAGTGCTGTCTACAGACAAATATGGCTGTGAAATCCTTTCTTAGTCATAGTAACAGAACCAGGGTTACATTGTGGGATCTATGGTATCTCTTACAAATAATTATACATTATAATTGTAATGTACCAGAAATGTTCTCACAAAAAAAAGGGGATCAGGTTGACGACATTAGTCTCCCTATTTAAGACAAATGGGAAACTATAAGGAATAACTGGAGGTTAAACAACCTGTTTTACTGCAGTCCACCAGGTGGAGGTAATATAAAACTCTGCAAAATCAACTTCACTAAAGTGTACATTAGAATGCATATATTTTTAGGACCCAGACATACACTATATTACCAAAAGTATTCGCTCACCCATTCAAATGATCAGAATCAGGTGTCCTAATCCCTTGGCCTGGCCACAGGTGTATAAAGTGCAAAGAGGTCGCCGACTTTCTGCACAGTCAATTGCTACAGAGCTACAAACTTCATGTGACCTTCAGATTAGCCCAAGTACAGTACGCAGAGAGCTTCATGGAATGGGTTTCCATGGCCGAGCAGCTGCAGCCAAGCCACACATCACCAAGTACAATGCAATGCGTCGGATGCAATGGTGTAAAGCACTACTGGCCACTGGCCTCTAGAGCAGTGGAGACGCGTTCTCTGGAGTGATGAATCACGCTTTTCCATCTGGCAATCTGATGGACGAGTCTGGGTTTGGAGGTTGCCAGGAGAACGGTACATTTCAGACTGCATTGTGCCGACTGTGAAATTTGGTGGAGGAGGAATTATGGTGTGGGGTTGTTTTTCAGGAGCTGGGCTTGGCCCCTTAGTTCCAGTGAAAGGAACTTTGAATGCTTCAGGATACCAAAACATTTTGGACAATTCCAGCCCTCAGTCGCGTCTGTATATTTGTCCAGACACGCAGGTGACACAGCAGGTGCTCAAACTCCAGGAATGCCTTAAAGAGTAAGAACTGGATTACCACCAACTTTACACTCCTAAACTCAGATAAAACAGAGGTAATTAATAACATCTTATGCTCAATATAGACATGGACTTTATACACCTCCATTCCGCTGGGGGTGGATGAGATCTGGGTATCCCTGCTCAGACTGTTGCCTCCGCAACCCGGCCCCAGATAACCAGTTGATGCTCAACCTTGTGGACAGTCTTCCCAGAAGAGTTGAAGCTGTAATAGCTGCAAAAGGTGGACCGACATCATACTGAACTCTGGGTTAGGAATGGGATGGCACTTCAGTTCATAGTATGAGTCAAGGCAGGTGAGCCAATACTTTTGGTAATATAGTGTATTATGTGAATGATATTAATATATCGCTATATTTAGTGACCCTGTAAACACAAGGAGGCGCTGTGAACAAATCTGTGGAAAATTGTTACAATTTACTCTCTTTTTTCCTACTTTCTGCATTAGGCAAAACTGCATTATAAACAAAGGTACTGTACAGTAGGTCACAGCAGATATTACACAGGCAGCTGCACTTAAATAACAATACTTACAGTTTGCCGGATAGACCTTTCGACCTTTTGGTGCCCCAACAGAATAATAATTTCTTAATCATTTACAAAGGGTGAATATTATAAGTGCTATAATAGTGCTACTGGCCAAAAAACAAACAAACCATAAAATCCTCTCCATCAAATCAAAATGAAACAAATATGTGCTTTGCACAGTCATAACACCTGTCCTAGATTTAGATTCAATTTGCAGAATAAGGTCAGAAACACGGCCTGACTCGACCTTTACTCAGCACCTGTGTCTTCATGCTCCACTGCCAGCTTTAAAAGAAAGACCGTTGCTGTTTCTCCAGAGGTCTTTGGAAGGTGAACTGTAATTGCTGAGGGAGGATTTAGCCCAACAGTGGAACAAAGCACCTATTTTGTTTTACTACGTTTCCACTTATACCTGAAGATGAGGCACTACTTGAAGTACTTTAGATGCGGACTTGGTGCATGGGCATATGGCACGTTGGCTCTCCATGCTGCATTAGTGTATGGAGCCATTTGTGTGTCAACCACTAGGAGACAAAAGCTAAACTGTGGGCAATGTTACTTGACTTCGTATGTTGTAGTGACATCATGTTGACTGGGTTAGTTTTAGAATCTGACCACAAGGAAAGAAACTGTGAAAAACATGTAAAAGGCTTCTTTAAGTCTGACTGCAATGTCTGCTAAACCTGCAACAACATTTCCTCTTCCTGTGTCTGTTTGTTATGTTCAGTAGGACAATTGTCAGTTTGGCAGACTGTTTTTGAATTAAGCCCCCATCCTGTTCAAATGTATTTTGCAATTTAGATGGACACCACTAAGCCACCCCAGGCAGTGGTGGCTTAGTGGTTAAGGAAGCAGACTTGGGTGATCACTTTGGTGATAGGTTAAATGCACAAGTCACATTTCGTTGTGTCAAGGGGTTTACTTTCCTTTTCTTAGTTCTTTGTTTTGTTTTTTGTTTTAACATTTTGATTTTGTAGAAAGTTTAGGATAGTAAAGCAACTGACAAAAAAAGGCCAGAGGCCCACACTAAAAGTAAAAACCAATATTTTCATGGATAAGGAAGACAAACAAGGTAACCAAGAGATGAGAAACAAATTGGATAATAGCTTATTGTTTTTAGTCTATTTTATAGCTGATTTAATACATGGGTCAAAACCGACCTGTCAACACAAAAGATGATAGCAGAAAACACAAGAGGAGGGTTAATTTGTGTACTCACTGACTTCTTCTGTGTGTCAGGAATTTAATGGACAGGAGTTGATGCACTATGGAGAACTTGGATCATGATTGTTTTTGAATTAAGCCCCCATCCTGTTCAAATGTATTTTGTAATGACTGAACATAAACCTTTCCCAACACTGATCAGTCAGGAGTTTGGCTCTCCCAGGTTATGGGGTTTTTAAACACCCCTCCACAGCTTTGTCAGCCCTAACTGGTATTGTTTGTATAGGAGAAAGCTATCAGAGGATCTACACAAGATTAGAATTGCCAACTGTTCCCTCTGCAGCTTCCTGTTTTGCCTCAGAAATTATTCTGGCTGGAGAAAAAAAAAGTACATTACAGCACATCATGACACACTTAACTCTATTCTCTCAACACTCTCTAAAATGCTATAAAATACTATTTGATTTTTAAAAAAAATAACTTTTTTTCCCAGGTATATTTTATTCTCCCACTGTCTACTCTACATATTTTTATCTTCAAATTTCAAATTATTCAGTCCTTTATTTTGTTTTTACTCCTGCACCACCACCATCTCTTCCTATTGTCCATCTAAATTGCAAATATAAGCTCTTTCAACTGCCAGTGGTTGTTCTCATGTCATTATAGCTGACCCTGTGGATTAACTTGAGGAGAGAGAAGCTGCGTAGAATCTACAAATCGATAACACAACACTTTGTTCTGAAAAAAGGTCTATGTTTAGAATTTCTTTAAAGCGTGCACCAGCATACACATATGGGGGTGACTCAATTTTACTACATGTCAACGCATCCCTGAGCAACACCATTAAGAATCCCAGCAAGAACTTCAGATCCAAGCTTTAAAAAAAAGGAGAACATTACACTAAATAGAACATCGGTTTTAAATTCCAAATGTGAAAGAAGGTAGTTTTTTTTAAGTTTACTGAATGTGTTTCTAAGTGTTATCATAAAGCATTTATAACATAATAAAGTATAAAATACTGTGTGAATACGTTATTTATTAGAAAATAAATAAAATCATTTCCATTCAGTTATGACCTACTCACAGAGAGGTATATGGTGCCATCTACTGGTTAAACATGTCAATAAAGACCAAACAGTTACAAGTACTCGAGGTCGATTTGTATAAAGAATATCCAAAAGTCAAAGTAAATGTCAATATACAAGGTACAGTACTGATCAGAACCATTTACTGAATCACCATGTATAGTCCTTGATGTGAACCGAAAGGCCACGGATAACAGAACTACAAACACTTGATCATGAACCAAATCTTCTATCTTCGGTCATTCTATTCTAAGGGACTTCACACTGAATGCCAAGTAGCATTTTTGGAGTACAATGTTGTACGTATGTATGGATAGACCAAGTCACAAAATCAGATTCAGGTCTGATTTTGGAAACTGCATCCATGGTGCAGCACTCAGTAAGAATTCATGACAGGGTTATTTTAAGCACCAAGAAGAAGTGTTAGGAAAGTTTAAGACAGTAGCGCAGTGTAGTGTAGTTAGTAGTTTAAAGGAAATCCAGCTTGTTAAATTCTGACTAATTGTAAACTAAAGAAAAGCAAAAAAATACTTGGTCCATATACAGCCGAGAAAGGATTAGATGAAAACTTCTGTTCACTGTGGTCAGCCTAGGTCCTTGGGAGCCAGTTCCTAAATGAAATTAAATGAATGAGTAAGTACACATAAATAAACTGACTACAACAGGAATCATAGTTTATTGCTTACTTTAAGACACCCAGTAGCTAGGGAGCAGGTCTGGATCGTCTTGCTGTAGTAATGACTTAACCGAACAAAGATGCCAATTTCTGTCGTCTCAGGTGTATCGGATTCAAGATAGTCATAAGATTAAAAAAAAACAAAAACATTGCTCTTCATCAGGCCTCTGCTTGTAGTTGTCTTATATGTGTTGTGCTTGACAAGGTCCAGTCATCTGCCAACAGGACAAAAGGGGGGGAAAAGACAGAAAATAGGAATGTTAAAAGGGGCGGTGGCCAACCATTAGATTCACTTTGGAAAAAAAAAAGAATGGTATAAGCTAGTACACCATTGAGAAGTCCTCACATTTAGCCAACTTTTGCTCTCTCAAAAAACAAACAAACAAACAAAAAAAACCCAAAAACACAATTAAATCCCCTCAGTTCATGTTCATTCAATTGAACATTTGATCAGATGAAAGTGGAATTTTGCAAAATTCTTTGAAAAATTTGAAATGAAAACATGGAGAAACTAAATTCCTCTGATCACCTCAGGTCGCTTTTAATCATGATCCAAGTTCTCCATAGTGCATCAACTCCTGTCCATTAAATCCCTGACACACAGAAGAAGTCAGTGAGTACACAAATTAACCCTCCTCTTGTGTTTTCTGCTATCATCTTTTGTGTTGACAGGTCGGTTTTGACCCATGTATTAAATCAGCTATAAAATAGACTAAAAACAATAAGCTATTATCCAATTTGTTTCTCATCTCTTGGTTACCTTGTTTGTCTTCCTTATCCATGAAAATATTGGTTTTTACTTTTAGTGTGGGCCTCTGGCCTTTTTTTTTGTCAGGTGCTTTACTATTCTAAACTTTCTACAAAATCAAAATGTTAAAAAAGTAGAAAAAGAGAAAAGACGAAGAATAGAAGCTGAAGATGAAGATAGCAAGGCTAGAAACATTGGAGGAGGCTACAAACTGTTTTATCATGGTTCAGGTGGGAAGAGAAATGGAGTAGGGGTGATCCTAAAGGAAGAATATGCAAGAAATGTGGTAGAGGTGAAACAAGAATCAGATAGGTTGATGTGTGTGAAGGTAGAAATAGAAGGAGTGATGATAAATGTTGTTAGTGGTTATGTCCCACAGGTGGGCTGTGAGTTAGAAGAAAAGGAGAAGTTCTGGAAGGAGCTGGATTGGATGATACAGAGTATCCCCAGGGGAGAGAGAGTGGTGATTGGAGCAGACCTAAATGGTCATGTAGGAGAAGGGAACAGAGGAGATGAGGACGTGATAGGTAGGTTTGGTGTTAGGGAGAGAAACCTGGAAGGACAGGCAGTGGTAGATTTTGTGTAGAGAATGGAAATGGCTGTGGTAAACATCTATTTCCAAAAGAAAGAGGAACACAGGGTGACAGACAAGATAGATTATATGTATATAGAGAGAGTGAAGACAGAGCAGAAGATCAAGTGGTGGAAACGAAGGAATGAGACATGTTGTGAAGACCTCAGGAAGGAAGGAAGGGCAGTTCTGGGCCGTGTTGAGAAATTCCCAGATGATTGGGAGACTACAGCTGCAGGGATTAGGGAGACAGATAGGAAGGTCTTAGGTATGTCCTTTGGGCAGAGAAAGGAGGACAAAGAGACCTGGTGGTGGAATGACAAGGTCCAGGAGAGTGTGCAGAGAAAGAGATTAGCGAAGAAGAGATGGGACAGTGATAGAACAGAAGAGAACAGACTGGAGTACAAAGAGAGGACAAGGGAGGTGAAGAGGGAAGTGGCCAAGGCCAAACAAAAGGCATATGAGGAGTTGTACGACAGTTTGGAAACAAAGGAAGGAGAAAAGGAGTTGTATAGATTGGCGAGACAGAGAAATCAAGCTGGGAACCACCAGGGTTTTCCATCCGTGGACACGGGAATCTCCCAGTTGGACCATTTACAGGCCAGATGGATGCAGACGCAGGCCACCACTGTGGGTCTGTACTCCAGACAGAAGGTGGTGAGGTGGAGACTGAGGAGGAGAAGACGGAAACACACAGAGAGAGAGAGAGAAGTTAACAGGAGGAGAACATGGTCCTCACAGGGTCACAGCATCAACACACACACACACACACACACA
>NC_024328.1:15777819-15779264 GCF_000523025.1 Cynoglossus semilaevis
CAGAGTTGTAACAACTACAGAGGGATAAAGTTGATGAGTCATACAATGAAGATTTGGGAAGAAGTAGTTGAAGCTAGGTTGAGGCAGGAAGTGGAGATTTGTGAACAACAGTATGGTTTCATGCCTAGGAAGAGTACCACAGATGCAATATTTGCCTTGAGGATGTTGATGGAGAAGTACAGGGAAGGTCAGAAGGAGCTACATTGTGTATTTGTAGATCTAGAAAAGGCATATGACAAAGTGCCAAGGGAGAAATTGTGGTTTTGTATGAGGGAGTCAGGAGTGGCAGAGAAGTGTGTTAGTTTGGTACAGGACATGTATGAGAATAGTACAACAGTAGTGAGGTGTGCTGTTGGGAGGACAGAAGACTTTAAGGTGGAGGTGGGACTACATCAAGGATCGGCCCTGATGTCATGATTGACTGACATCGACTGACATCGTGACAGTACCCCCTCCCTCAACGGCCACCTAAAGGTGGCCTATCCGGCTTGTCAGGATGCTTTCGATAGAAATCCCGGATTAGAGAGGGATCTAAAATAAGTTGACGAGAGATCCAGCTCTCCTCTGGGCCACATCCCTCCCAGTCAACCAAGTACTGGAAGCCCCGGCCCCTGCGACGCACATCCCGTCCCCTCGGGGGAGGTGTCCAAAAGGCGAAAGTGTGTTTTTTTTTTTTGTTTTTTTTCTTCCATGCGTGCCCCTAATGCACTCGTTACCCCTGATTGGCTGACGCTCGGTCAGAATCACTTCATAAAATGAAGTAAAAGTAAAAAGAAAAGACAGAAAATAGCTCTGGAAAAACACAGTAACGCAGACGGACGGACGGACGGGGTAACGGAGGACGAGGTGTAACAAAAATGAATGAAGGAGGAGAAAATAAGGAGGAGTGAGATAACGTGAAGGAGGAACATTAGAGAAGGGTAACGGTGAGGAGAAAACTGTCCTCAGAAGAGCAGTACTCAGACGTGGGGGGGCAGGAGGGGGGTGGGGTGACGACTGACATGTCTGTGAGGATTCCTGTCTTTATGCTGTTGACGCAGCGGGACAGATCAAAAGTCCTGACGCTGACGTAACAGTAAACAACACTTTGTGGCTGCACATTTTAGGGAGTTTTGGGCGTTCCTTGGAATGCAAGGGCTTGGCGGAGATCCGGGGAGGCTTGAAGAAACTCATCCGAGACTGCTGGGTCAAAATCCTGGTCAGATCGTTCTGTCATGATTTAAACCGGTAATGACCCAAATGCAGGCTCAGACGACATTAAGTGAAAACCAAGGATTTATTTTCTAATTCAACTACAACAGGAATCACAAGGAACAATAGTTCAAGTCAATCTGGACGTCAGCTACCACGGTGGCTGAACAAATGCTCTGACAACCAGAGGGGAGAAAGGCCAGGGTTTTTATGCCATCAGACTGATGGGTTGATTGAAGGCAGGTGCTGAGGAA
>NC_024328.1:15779325-15784742 GCF_000523025.1 Cynoglossus semilaevis
GAACCTAGAGAGGTGGAGGTTTGCACTAGAAAGAAGAGGAATGAAGGTCAGTCGTAGCAAGACAGAGTACATGTGTGTAAATGAAAGGGAGAACAGTGAAATAGTGAGGTTACAAGGAGCAGAGGTGGTGAAGGTGGTGAAGGTGCAGGAGTTTAGGTACTTAGGATCAACTGTTCAGAGCAGAGGAGACTGTGGAAGAGAGGTGAAGAATAGAGTGCAGGCAGGATGGAACAGCTGGAGAAAAGTGTCAGGAGTGATCTGTGATAGAAGAGTGTCAGCTAAGGTGAAGGGAAAGGTTTACAGGATGGTGGTGAGACCAGCCATGATGTATAGTTTAGAGACAATAGCAATAGACAGGAGGTTGAGCTGGAGGTGGCAGAGTTAAAGATGCTAAGATTCTCTTTAGGAGTTACAAAAATGGATTGATCACAATTCCTCGTTCTCCACCTGATCCTTTCAGGTTCTGCTTAATTTGTTGGCATCCGGCTCAAAGGACCAATTTATGTCAGGGTTATTCTAACATACTGTATATGACGAGACGTGACGTCAGTAGTTCCTCCTGGAAGCAGTGGGATTATGGGAGTTAGAGTTTTAACTGGGCTGTGGATGCACCTACAAAGGTATAAATGTTCCTAGGAGACTAGGTAATGGCCACAGAAGAACATAGAAAGACAGAAAAGGACAGAGTAGGCATAGCAGCCAAGATAAAGTGCCACTGAACCCAATACAGAATTGATGTTCAGTATTGGGTTGAGTGGCACTTTCAAAGAAAACTTTTTGAAGACGTACCCTTCACTGAAGGCTACGTTCAGTGGCCTTTCGACACCCAGTTTCCACAGCCTATAAGCTCAAGATAGGTGGTCATTGCTGTTTGTATTACTATGGTTCACACAGTCAAACACAGACATGCAGCAAGAGGTAGCAGCCTAGTAGAACATCCGCACGGCGGCCACAGAGAATAAAAGAAAAATGACACTTCCTGCTGTGTTGTGGATCTTCAGGATGACCAATCTAAAAAAGAAACATAGAAGTCATGATAAGGATTGAAGTTTTGGTGTGAGTACAACATATTTTGAATAATTGAGTTCTAATTAAATAGAAAACCTGAGTCTCACCTTGTCTTTTAGTTTCAAAGTGGACTTTAACACTGGACAACTTCAATAACTTCATTATTTTTTTGTTTTTATTTTTTAGAAATTTGCTATAAAAGCCAGTTTAGCTGTACTTTAAACACTAAAATGATAAAACATGATTTAATGAACAAACAAAAATCTCCAAAAAAAGTTTGATGTCGGTTAGCCACTTTTAATGAGTTTCAAACAAAGCAAAGCAAAAAATAAATAAAAGTTTTATTCCACTTTAAGTGAAGCTTAGCTATTTAGCTATAACTACTAAACTGAGTCACAACAGCAGGGAAGAGAAATCCAAAAGTCACTTACCTTTCTCTCTAAAATGGGACCAGGTGGAGCCGCCTTAAAGAATAACGTCGAGCATGTGTGGCTTTTTAAAGCCAGCGGCAACCTTTTTCAGCATCTGACGTCACACATCACAACCAAAATTGACCCCACTGCTGTGGTGTGGGGCACTCGCAGCAGATTTTTTTGTCAGTGTTTTTAGAAAGCTGTTTCTCATGCTTAGTTTGAACTAATCTATTACCACTGAACAAATTCACTTATAAAACTCAGTTAATTCAATCTGAAATAGAATTTGTTAGTGTGGAGTGTGCATATCTCAAAATATAAAATAAATAAATAAAGAATAGAATGTAACTTTTTAAGTACATAACTATAGGGACTCTCTATGAACATATTCACCAGTTCCTCAAAAGTCTTAGACTCATCAGAACTTTTTTTTCAGATCTACTTATTAGGCAAGATAGGGGGGGCAACTACTCAGGACAGGACTCAGCTGTTCACATACACCTCAAAGACAAAACACACTCCTTCAAGGACAACAACCTTTGTCAACCTGGAAAAAACACCACTCAACAAGGAGGTGGGCTGAGACACACCCTATCACCCACAGGGTATGTTACTTTTGAATGGAAATTACTTGACATGGTCTGTGGATCCATTTTTACAACTTTTTTTTATACTGATCATTTTATCAGGAAGCCATATTTTATCTCAGTGCCGTTGTGGCAAGCTCCCTCTTCTTTAATGGGCAGTTTAAAAGTCTCCATAACATGATGTACCTATTAAGAAAGTAAGTCATTTCTTTAAATGTAGGGTCCTAACTCATCTTTATTAACGTACATATTTCTATATTATCTGTTACAGATGAAGTTCCCAGCAGATAATGTTTGGCTGTGTCCTGTGAATGTTACTGCACATTGGATTCTTGTGGTCCATTTCCAAAATATTTGATATTTATCCCTGTAGAGTAACCATTAAGCATAGTAAAGGAAGTCCTTATACAGCCTGTTTATTGATATGAAATATGAAATTACTTTACATAAGGTTGTGAACATGACAGAGAAGTTCCTCACTGTAAGTGACCCAATTGGAAATGAGGATGTCTACAACAGGAAGATTCTGAAGAACTTGCAGTAATATAAAGAATAATTTGCACAGATTTTCAAGAGAGGAAAAAAAGTTTTAAAACAATAATTTTAATGCTGTAATAGAAACTTCCTGAGGAACAGGTCAAGGGAGGAATCCAAATATGTGTGGACAGTGCATACCAGGGACCACAACACACAGATGGATTTAAGCAGTTGTAGGGTTTTAGTGTGGAAGGTACTATTTTCGCTACAAGCTTATGTTTATGTATTTTGAAGATTAAGCTAATAGTATTTAATTGTAGAGATTATGTATCTACAAGAACATGTGTTATTATATAGATAATGTACCGAATCAAGCACATAATTACATTCATATTTCATTTACAGTACGCCAAAAATTTCCTTCTGAGTGGAAACATATCTGATGTGCAGACAACTCCAGAAGCTGTCAGTGAACAAAGGATGCACATAGCCTGTATCTTACTGAAAAATAACAACAGCAAAAAACTCATGAAAAATAAACCCCAATGTTCTGTACTATATATTATGATCATTTCTGTTACTATTTGTAAAAATAAAACTAATAAAAAACAGTTTGCTGAAAAATCCTAGATTGAGCGTGATTATTTTCTCTTTTACAGTATGTGCTGCATTGGGTAACATTTTTACATTCCCTTTGGTTTCAGATGTGAATGTAAAGAACATAAATAAAATGCTACCCTAGACCCTCAGAGCACAGATATATTAACGGGGATTTTCTGTGAAGCCTCAACGAATGTGCTACCACTCTGAATACACTGAGAAGCAAGTATTTATAGCGATTTCATGTCTATAGTAATGTGCTACCATTCTGAATACACTGAGAAGCACGTATTTGTAGCGATTTCATGTCTATAGTAATGTGCTACCACTCTGAATACAGTCAGAAGCACGTATTTATAGCGATTCCATGTCTATAGTAATTTGCTACCACTCTAAATAGAGTGTGAAGCACGTATTTATTGAGATTTGATGTGTATAATAACGTTCTACCACTCTGAACACAAATGTCAGATATGGCTATAAATGTCTGCTACGGGTAGGAAAAAACTTCAGACTACGCTATACATTTCTGCTACCGGCCGATGTACGCACACGCAGTAAACTCGGGTAGCAAATAACTAGGAGAAAAGTTCAGAACAGCTTTTCCGCTAGTTTACAACTCTCCAAGGACACAAGATGCCTGCGGCTGATGACCCCGCCCAAGATCCGGCCAAGGATGCCAGCTCTTGAAAAAAAAGATATACAATAATGAAACCCAGCACCACCCATGCCAGCCTTACTATACATATAACCTAATTTAAAACAATATCTGGAAAATGCCTGTTAAAATAATCCCACTCCTGAAGTTAGATACCCTTTTCACGCGTTCCACTCATTTCTCTAGTCTTTGTATATTGGATATATGTATATATAGTGTAAACTTAAATACAAATTTGTTTAATCCACCAGTCTACCAATCAATTTAGTTTAAGACCGACCCAATTGTTCATGCTTTACCATCCCGATGACACAACACCAGCACCGTTTCAGGCGAATTTAAAGAAAGACAAACTAATGTGGGTGATAGCTGGACTTGGCAACCACGGAAAAAGGCTGGGCCTCTTATATTATACACATATTATACATATTATACACATATTATACACATGCGCAGTGCGCAGAGAATATTTTGGTCCTCGGTAGGGGTGGGCGATACTGGGAATTTTGGTATCGATCCGATACCAAGTAAATACAGGGTAGTATCGTCCGATACCGATACAATACCGATACTTTTTGCTTGGAAATGTCATGATCATTGAATAATTGCCCCCCCCCCCAGTTACTTTATTATAATTATGATAAACACAGCACAATTATTTTTTTTATTAAATAACTACAATGCAAACTTTAACAGTATATAAAAAAACTTGTACTACAACAACTGTTTCAGAACAATAGTCAAAAAGCAGCAATGTAACGAAAATACAAATATAACAATGTCAACATGACAACTAAAATACCTCCCATTGCACAATGTTTTGAAAATAAAGTCAGTAGTGCAAATAAAGTGTAAACACAATTGGCTCATTCCCAGCCTTTGGCTCTCTGCTCCAAGGAAGAATCCCTTTTGGCTCTGTTGCCATAGTGACAACGGATTTACAGGTTTTTGTTCAGGAACAGTAACATGACAAAATGATTAAGATGATTAAGTCTGTAACTGTAATCTGAAAATAGCCTAAATAGGAATGCTACTTTTCCTTCAACAGTTAACACTAAAGTGTTATTATAGTCAGCAATATTCATATTTCAGGTTTGAGGTATAGAGCCTATCTTTATATGGGTAGCTATATTTTTGGGTTCCAATAAAACTAGGGCTGCAGCTATTCTTCAATTTAATTGACTAATTAGGAAAAAAATGTTTGATGCCAATTCTGTAACATCGAGAAATTGTTTAATTATTGCTGCGTACTAAAATTACCCGTAAAAAGCTGGTGCGAAGCAGACAACCAAAACTTTTGCGAAGTTTGTTTGTTTATAACCCTAACCTGGGTATTGTTGATTTTTTGGCTGAAAAGCCTCTGCCAGAGTACATTGTCTCTGTGTCCGCGGGGGTGTTCTGGCTTGGGGATCTCCTCCTCCTCCCTCAACTTCTTTGCTTGCAGCTCGTTGCTCTCTGTAGGGTGAGCTTTTTTTCATATGTTTGTGTAAATTCGTGGTGTTACCACAGTAGCGGACCACTTTATTACACAAATCACAATTGGCACTGTCCCTTTCTGTTGTTGTAAAAAAAGTCCACACCGCGCCCCGCTTCTTGTTTGGCTCTGCCATTGCTTTAGGTTCCGGCTGCTCTCACTCTCCCGTCGCCCTCTCTGCCTGGCAGGCAGGATGCAGC
>NC_024328.1:15784810-15786017 GCF_000523025.1 Cynoglossus semilaevis
TCAGAGAGTAGCAGGGGGCGCTGGGCGAGAGAGAGAGGGGGGTGCGCTATTTGCGCAGAGAAGCGGCGCTTTGAGGAAATTGGTGGAGGAGCGAAGTATCGATCCCAGGACAATAGTATCGATCCGATCCAAGTACTTGCTTAGTATCGATAATATCGATATTTGGATCGATCCGCCCACCCCTAGTCCCCGGACTTCCGCGTCTTTACAATCTCATGCAACAGGATTGTCGACGTTATCAACTACATATACAGTTTTCAGTCTGGTGGGACAATGTTCGAGCAGACATTTAAGAACTTCGGCATTAATTTCAACACCCTACAGGGACGGGACACGTTCTCCAGCGGAGATCTGGTCACTGGACACATCTCTTTCGAGCTGACCAAAGATACCAAGATCAACTCGATAATGATGGAAGTCACCGGGAAAGCCAACGTCCACTGGTCCACTGGTGGGGGAGGAAGAAGGAAGAAAAGGAGGAGTAGGAGACATTTCTCAGCTAAGCTTGAGTTCTTCACTCTCAGAAGCATCATCATGCAAAATAACAACGGTGTGTGCTAGTGATGTGTTGTTCGCGAGTGATTCGTTCAAAATGAACGAATCTTTCATATGACTCGTAACTCCCGAGTCATATGAAAGATTCGTGACTCGTGACTACCGAGTCATATTAAATATTTGTTGTAGTGATGGGAAGACCGACTCTTTTTATTGATTCGAATCTTTGACTCTCGAACAGTAAAATGAACGAGTCGTGAACGAATCTTGAACTAATCATTTCATTCGTTTTACAGCAGGTGGCGCTTTAGCCCTATTGTGGGCGTTGTAAAGAAAGCTGCGGTTCTCCGACACAAAATAAGGCAACATGGTTTGCTTCCGCTGACAAAGTCTACAAAGTACACAAAATGCCATAAGTAATTAAAACCATGTGAAAAGCTAAGAAATAAAAACCCACCACAATGTGAAGATGAACGAGAGCAAAAAAGACCCGAGCTCTTTGTCACGTGACAAATGAAACGAATCTGCGAGAACGAGGCGAAAGATTAGTTTACAGAGAATGATCGGTTCAGAGTGATTAGTTCACAGCAAAAGATTAGTTCACAGAGAATGATTCGTTCACAGCAAAAGATTAGTTCACGGCGAAAGATTAGTTCACAGAGAGTGATTCGTTCACAGCGAAAGATTAGTTCACAGCAAAAGATTAGTTCAC
>NC_024328.1:15786604-15812094 GCF_000523025.1 Cynoglossus semilaevis
GTGAGTGATTCGTGAGTTCAATATGAATAAATATTTAATATGACTCGGTAGTCACTCACGAATCACTCACAAACTAATGTAAACTAATCTTTCACTACGAACGAATTACTCTCTGAAAACGAATCTTTCACTACGATCTAATTACTCTGCAAACTAATATTTCACTGTGAACTAATCTTTTGCTGTGAACGAATCATTCTCTGTGAACTAATCTTTCGCCGTGAACTAATCTTTCACTACGATCTAATTACTCTGCAAACTAATATTTCACTGTGAACTAATCTTTTGCTGTGAACGAATCATTCTCCGTGAACTAATCTTTCGCCTCGTTCTCGCAGATTCGTTTCATTTGTCACGTGACAGAGAGCTCGGGTCTTTTTTGCTCTCATTTATCTTCACATTGTGGTGTGTTTTTATTTCTTAGCTTTTCGCATGGTTTTAATTGCTTATGCCGGAGATTATGCCGATTGCATTTAGTGTCGGAGAACCGCGCCTTCTTTACAACGCCCACATTAGGGCTAAAGCGCCACCTGCTGTAAAACGAATGAAATGATTAGTTCAAGTTTCGTTCACGACTCGTTCATTTTACTGTTCGAGAGTCAAAGATTCGAATCAATAAAAAGAATCGGTTTAACATGTGTTTTTCTTCACAGCTGTTGGTGGGCCCACCAAACTTCCACCTGGGTCCCACTTGTTTCCGTTCACATGTCAGCTCCCACATGGGTATGTATCCGCTGCAGTGATTATACATACTTGGAGATTCACTATATTTAAATTGACCCGGAGGTTTTTTTTTAATCCATTGCAAGGCAGTGAAAATGGGCTGGTTGTTAGTATTAATAGAAACACGATGACAAGTAAAAACCCTCCACATCATACACCCATGCAATTACTTATTTAACAGCTACAACATGTTGTACTTCCTACACACAAAATCAACAATCGTCCTACTGGGTGGTGTAAATAATACTTAACTTTCATTCAAAACTTCTGGATCAAGACTGCTTCCCTCTGTGTCATCTTAATATAATACAAAATAAATCAAATATGAGTTGAACAGTTTTTCAAAATGTGTATCGACAGCTTTTTTGCATCATTGCAGAGATTTTCCATCTCCTTTCCAAGGGCCCTGTGGGACTATAAGTTACGACTTGACCGTGAGCATCAACAGACCCTGGCACATGTCAAAGGACTTTGGGGCAAAGTTGAAATTTGTAAACCAGATTGACACTAGCCAGCCAGAGCTGAGGGTAAGTGATCCATGACTCATTGCTTCACCAAATCAATGCTTTCTCTGAACCGCCTTGTCACATGATCCACTAGATGTCAGAATGTAACGGGTTTATCACTGCCTTTTATCACAGATTAAATTGATACATCCAAACAACATAACTGTGTTGCTCAAGAAGGCAAAATGTTAAACAAACACAAAACACGTATGGTGAGCCTAGATTTATTATTGCTTTTCTTTTCTTTTGTCCTTTACAGGCTCCTCTCTCAGGCTCTAACCAGACTACACTGTGCTTCCTGTGGTGTGCCTCACCCCCTATCACTATGGCAGTCAACACAGAAAAGAAAGCCTTTGTTCCCGGTACTGTACCGTCTTTCTAACCATCCAACTATCCATTAGACCTAATGTCATCAACTCAGAGGAAACAAGTCAAGTCAATTTGATTTCATTAGTTTAGCCCTTTAGCCTTATTTGCCACATTGGACAGTTTGAAATAAAATTAGACATAATATTGCCTAAATAGCATAATATGTGATCATGAAAAGCATAATTGATCACACACTAAATGTTTACAACATAAGGGGATAGGGATAAGTCTCAGGCTGATTATTTCACTGGTACACAATCTTTTACAAGTATGCCACCCTAAACATACAGTGCCTATCATAAGTATTCACCCCCTTGGATGTTTTACCCTTTTAGTGCTGTCATAAATCAATCATGGTCAATAAAATTTGGCTTTTTTAACACAAGAATTTATTGGAAAAAACTCTTTAATGTCAAAGTGAAAACAAATTTCTACAAAGTAATGTCAATGAAATAAAAACATATAAAGAAATATAATTGTTTACATAATTAATCACCCCCTTTTTAAGTTAATGGTCTAATTCAATAGAGGTCCATCAAATTCTTGCCAATAGTCTCACAATTAGTGAAATGAAGATCACCTGAGTGGTGTGGGTGTGCTTCAAGTGATTGAGGTATAAAACACCTGTGTCCGAATGGTCCAGACTGGTGGATCAGTATTCTTGGTGACAATTACACCATGAAGACAGAAGAACACTCCAAGCAACTCAGGGAAAGGGTGATTGAGAAGTACAATTCAGGGGGGGGATACAAAAAAAATTCCAAGGCATTGAACATCCCCCGGAGTTCAGTGAAATCCATTATCAAGAAATGGAAGGAATATGGCACTTGTGTGAATCTGCCTAGATCAGGCCGCCCTCGTAAACTAAGTGACCGTGCAAGTAGGAGACTAGTGAGAGAAGCAACCAAGACCCCTACGACTACTCTGAAGGAGTTACAAGCTTCAGCTGCGGAGATGGGAGAGACTGTGCATATAGCAACTGCTGCCCGGGTTCTTCACCGGTCAAAGCTTTATGGGAGAGTGGCAATGAGAAAGCCACTGTTGAAGAAAAGTCATATTAGATCTCGACTACAGTTTGCCAAAAAGCACGTGGTCAAGTGGAAGAAGATTCTTTGGTCTGATGAGACCAAAATCGAGCTTTTTGCCCATCAGACAAGACGTCATGTTTGGCGGAAACCAAACACTGCACATCACCAAAAACACACCATCCCCACTGTTAAGCATGGTGGTGGTAGCATCATGCTGTGGGGATGTTTCTCAGCAGCCGGACCTGGAAGGCTTGTAAAGATAGAGGGCAGAATGAATGCTGCAAAGTACACTGAAATCCTGGGGGACAATCTTATTCAGTCTGCAAGAGAACTACGGCTTGGGAGAAGATTTATTTTCCAGCAAGACAATGATATGCATATTGCAAAAGCTACACAAGAATGGTTAAAAAAGAACCAGGTAAATGTTCTGGAGTGGCCGAGTCAAAGCCCAGACCTCAATCCTATAGAGAATTTGTGGCTGGACTTAAAAAGGGCTGTTCATGCCCGATACCCACGCAACCTGACAGAGCTTGAGCGGTTTTGCAAGGAAGAATGGAGCAAAATTGCTGTGGGCAGATGTACAAGACTTATCGAGACTTATCCACACAGACTCACTGCTGTGATTGCATCCAAAGGTGCATCTACAAAATACTGACTGGAAGGGGGTGATTAATTATGCAAACAATTATATTTCTTTATATATTTTTTTTCATTGACATTAATTTGTAGAAATCTGTTTTCACTTTGACATTAAAGAGTTTTTTCCAATAAATTTGTGTGTTAAAAAAGCCAAATTGTATTGACCGTGATTGATTTATGAAAGCACTAAAAGGGTAAAACATCCATGGGGGTGAATACTTATGATAGGCACTGTATTTGCCTTTCAAAGTACCACCACTATGGCTAACATTTAAATGCGGCAGTACATGTGCCCCTTATAAGATTATTGTTTTATATACTAGCCAATAGTGAACAAGTTCTACAGGTGTCACCTCAGTACAAAAAGAAACAAATGCCCATTCTGAAAACAAAAACAAACAAAAAAAACAGAATATTTTTTGCATAACTACAGAAGGAGCCCAAGTACCACAAGTGTTACATGAACCATATTTTGAAAACCACAGCTGTTTTATTTAGCAGTTAAATATACTATTCATTATGAATTTTGATAATGGGTTAATAACAGCCAAATTCATACTCATTATATATATTTTCTACTTTCAGGTGAAACTGTTAAAGTATTCTGTAACTTCAGTAACGGATCATCTCGAACAGCTACTCCTAAATTGAATCTGCTACAGAAGCAGGAGTACTACACCCACAACAGAGCCAATAAAAGATTAATAAATAAGACTATGGCTTCAGTAATTGGACATCCAGTCAACCCTGGCAGCACAGACGTTTACACAGAGATGCTTCTGACAATTCCTACAGATATGCCAGTGACCATCTCTAACTGCAGCATCCTTGTCCTGAGTTATGTAATTGAGGTTGGTACAAACAAAGACTCTATGAGCACATAACACAGGATAATACTGTAAATTACCTGATATGTTTGACCTAAAATGTACAATTGACTGAAAATGGTGCTTCACATATTATCATCCTGGATAATGTTAAAATGATCGATATGTACAATGACATCCTATGTCTTATTGTGGTTTTTTTTTGCAGGCGACCCTGAGTATGTTTGCAGCCCATGACCTGACAGTGTTATTTCCCATCGTCCTCTGTGACACACCAGTTCAGACGCAAGTGCAAGGTTATTATTAGGTGCATTAGCAAAAGATCTGTCTTGAGTTGTTTAAATAAACAACCAAAACACTTTGTATCATTCAAAGTAAAATCAAAAGTAAACTCCTTCACCACAGTATTTAGACTGACTATATATATAAAACTGTATATATATTATCATATATATAATTGGACCATTTGCAAGTCTCCCTTTGGATAACTTAAGACATGACCTCTGCTCAAAAACATGCCATGAAACATATTTCCAGATGAATATATTTCATACTAAAAATGTCCAGTTTAAATTGAGCTTGAACATTGATTGATTTTTCTTTTAAAGTATTGGTCTCGGCAAATAATTTAATCTCTGCCAGTATCACAGTTTCACTGAGGCAGCTCAAACAGTACCAAGTAACTACAAAGAAAGTTGTGGCTTATATTATGCACACTCTGCAAAATACCCAAATGAAGGTATTCATACCCATTTATACTTTCATTCAAACAAATAAGGTGTATTTTTAACAACACTACCCCTCCCCCCAACACAGTAGCCATGGAAATATTTCTTGTGCGTCTTAGGTTAAAAGTGAATGCAATCAAATCAAATATAATAGCAAGCACTGCTCTATGGTAGAAGGCAGACGTTTGTGTTGGCACCTGTTCAGAAACAAAACAGGCTTATGAATGTTAACATGCTGGACCCTGTGGGTAACTTGTGTTTTTCTCTAGCAAAAAGAGAAAATGTTAATTTCCTGACGTTGGCGATTAGCTTTGCATTTATATTTGATTTGATTACATTAATTTTTATGTTAAGAAATGTTAATCTTTACGTTTGTTATTTTTATGTTAAGAATTGTTTCACTTCTGTGTAAACTGCCATATTTGTCAACCTACATCAGTCTTTAATAATGCCATTAGTCAAAATATTGTACTGTGTTTTACAATTTGTGACTAAAGCTCTGTGAATTGTTATTTTCAGAGATTTCAGAGATTCAGATTTTACAGACAGTAATTCAACTGTTACACTGCAGCTGTGTTTTTTTAGAAAAGGAAGTTACATTTTTATGTTTTAATAATTTATAATAATATAATAGTTACTCATATAAACTGAACATACTTTAAATGTACCTTACATAGTATGTTGGGGTACTAATTAAATATATGAAGCTACAGTATGTCAAAATGAGTCTACTTATTGGGCACCTCTGATTTATAATGATTAAATCGTTGCGTTTTTTTAACCTACAAATATTTTCTCATCTCCACTGAAAGACAAGACAGTATCAACAAGTTCTTTCAGTTGGTGCGAAAAAAAAAAAATTGACTTCTCCCTATATTATGTCAAAATGTTTATTTTTATATTACTACTAACACTCTACAGTAACTAGTGTTTTAACAGTGCTGCTATCCTGTGAAAAAATATGCAATTATGTTTTTCTCATGTTGTCATTCATCTCCATACACATTGTTAAAAACTCACTGTTTTGTTTAATGTCACTGTGAAAATACTCGTTGTAGTTTCTTTTTTTGTTTTGTTTTTGAGGGTCCGATAAAATAAGAAAACTTCATTATGTAACTATGTCCATTTGTCTCCTATCGTCTATGGCTTCACTGCGTCTTGTCCTGAACCTCAGTGCCTTTAATTGACCAAACTGGTTATTGATAATTGTGTGGCTCATCATTACCTCAGCAGCCTCTCTTTCTCTGTCAGTCCACCACAAATAAAGGTTTTAACTATTATTACCTTTTCATTTACTTTCTAAATGACTTTGTGTTTTTTTCCTCTCTCTCTGATGTCACTCACCCTGGTGACAAATGTGTAAAATCATTGGTTGCTACAACTGTGTACTGTATAAAATATAAACAACTGTGTTTGTTGCAAATACAAAGACGTGCATGCCACTCCAACTGCTCTGGTCCTTCACTGCTCTCTTTTAATTCTTGTAACGCTACATTTGTTTCACTGTGTAACAACACTTGGGAAACATCTGTACTTAGTCCTCAGATCTCCAACCAAAGTATGTTATTAATATTTAATGTAGGGACCATGACCAATCACCCCGCCCAGAAATTATACTCACTCATGAATCCCTGTTTCAACAGGAAGAGTCAACACCATTATAATGTGTTGCTGTCGGCAAAAATATTTTTGTTTTTGTTTCAGTACAATTTATCAAATAAATATTTCTCTTTGTAATCTTAATACAATTCCCCATCATTTCAACAATCTCCCTGGTATGAGACTACTAAAGTTCAATCTAATCTCATCTGTGTTCTTTTCTTTGGCCAAGTGTAGTTTTACTACAGTTTGTACTTTAGTCCTTTGGTTTAATTATTATCATGGTCTTAAGTCTCAAGTATTTATCTTCAGGCACAGACCTACTCACACTCTTGTACCGTATTACAGCAGCCTTAATAGTCACACCACTACAGCACCATGTCTGGCAACATCAAGATTGTCTCTGTGGCAATTAATCCTGTCAACAAGAGTGGATATTTCACCAGTGGTGATCAGCTCACAGGACAAATCAGTTTACAACTGGATGGTGACTCTAAAATAAACTCACTGAGCATCAAGATGAAGGGAAAAGCAGAAGTGCAGTGGACCGAGCATTCTGGAAGTACTTCAGTGACTTACTATGACAAGCAAAAGTACTTCAGTGTCACGCAGTTTATTATTCCAGAAGAACAAGGTCAGTACAATACTGGGCTTATTCTGTTTATAATTGTGTTGTATGATGCTTCAGCAGAGAGGTAAATGTTAAATTCAAGTTCATTTTAGACTAATTATATTTAGTTTTTAGTTTATTTAGTATTTATTCAGACAGGAAGGTTTGGAGAAAAAGCTAGAGAAGCCAGATTGAGATGGTTTGGACATGTGCAGAGGAGGGACAGTGGATACATTGGTAGAAGAATGTTAGAGATGGAGCTACCAGGTAGGAGACTAAGAGGAAGACCAAAGAGGAGATATATGGATGCAGTGAGGGAGGACATGCAGATAGTTGGAGTCAGAGTAGAAGATACAGAGAACAGGGAGAGATGGAAATCAATGATTCGCTGTGGCAACCCCTGAAAAAAGGGACAAAGCCGAAAGAAGAAGAAGAATATTTAGTATTTAGTACTGCATATCCAGTAAACTTCTAGTGTGTGAGCAACTCCATGTTGCTCTAATCTGGTTTCAGAGAAACAGTTTTAATAAAAAATACACTAAGTTGTTTAACCTCAAAATCAATGAGTTCCAGCCAAGATTGAAATTCAATAGTGGTATCACCCCCCAACCCCCAACCCCAAAAAAACACCACTAAGATTAAATCATATTTTGTCTATTTTTTAGGGAATAACATGGTTCAACAGGGCAGCCATGTCTATCCATTCACTTTCCAGATACCAGAACAGTAAGTTTTCTTCTATTAAAAAATACACCATTAGAGTAAAAGTTATAGAAAATAAAGTAACTGATGTTAAATGTTTTGCAGAGAACTGCCGTCCTCTTTTAGAGGCGCTCACGGAAAGATCCGGTACACAGTGACAGCAGTTCTGAGCAGACCCATGAGACTGGACAGTAAAGATAAGGCAGAGTTCACTGTTCTCCACAGAGGAAACCCAAACACTGATCCGTCATTGATGGTACAGGCTCTAACAGAAACTCAACTTTGACATTTGATCCCAAAAACAAACTCAACCTCAACCTGTTTTTTCCAACAGACTCCACAGAACTGTATTGTTGACAAGAAAATGAAACTTTTTACATCGGGAACCGTGGGAATGGATGTCAATATTCCACAAATAGGCTACAAACAAGGTAAATCCACAAGGTTTCTCTAATCACTGGAAGGCAGTAAAATAATAAACTACATGTGAAAGTCCACCGGCCCAAGGTTGCACAATATTTTGCTTTATTGTTTGATTAGTGTCACTTTGACACTAATACACTAATACGGCTAATCTATGCTTCTTGCACATTTCTCTGTTACTGCTGTTCTACTTTTCTAGGTGAGGGCATAACAGTTGTCACCTCCATTCAAAACAAATGCTCTCGTGCTATTCGACCTAAGTACTGTTTGTACAGTAAGTACAGCTACTTCGCAAAAAGGAAAAGAAAAGTCCAAACCAAAGACATTCTTAAAGAAGTTGGGGAAGATGTTCCACCCTCTGCGGGTCAGACTGTCACCAGGATCATAACAATTCCTCCTTCCATGCAAGTGTCCGTTTTAAACTGCAACATCATCAAAGTCGAATACAGGCTCAGGGTGTGTACTGTATCGTCTTTACCAAATATTCCCGTGAGCCCTTGTGTAGCAGAGAGCTCGTGCTCTAAATTACATGATGACTGATGAGAACTTCTCTGTTACAGATATATTTGGATGTCAAGTATGCTTCAGACCCAGTGATCAAATTCCCCATCATCATCCTGCCTACTCTGGAGGCATGTGATGAAGAACAGCCCTCTGCATATGCTGCTTATGGATTTAATGTTTTTGGAAATGTTGATGTGCCAGGAGCAACCAGCTTCCCACCAAAACCTGCAGCCCCAGGCCCATATGGCCCACCACCACCATATGGTACATATAACATGTACCCCATTTTGAATGGGTTTGATTGGACTAACTAGGTACTCAGCACCTAGCTCTGTCAAAGACATCGGGCCCTACACGTGAGCATCTGTTTCCTTATTAACTTAAATTGTTATCCGAATGGCCAATTTTGAAATGATTAGACTTTATTTATAAGGTTAATAAAGGGTTAATTATATAATAATAATAATAATAATAATAATAATAATAATAATAATAATAATAATAATAATAATAAATTTTGGGATACAAGCGGCCGGAGACGATGATGGATGGATGGATGGATAATAATAATAATACTAAGTAAAATGTTATTTTTGTTAAATTTTTCCAGAGTTTCCAGTATTTATTTTATAACTTACAATTCTACATACAGTACATGCATATATCCATGCACTGACCTACACACCTTTTCAACATTTATCTTGAATAAAGTCATTAACCTTTGATCAAGGCTGTTCAGTCATTACAAGATCCCAGTCTCATGTTTCCAATGGTTTTTTTCCATTGGAAAATTACATGAATATGAGTCATGCTGATTGTGACTTCACATTGTCTCCTGACTTTCCATTACTCAAACACAAAATCAATTTTCTCTATGTAAGATTCGCTTGCCTTAACTCTGTTTCATCAAAGAAAATGGAAAACAATCACATGCAACAATCACATGCAACAAGGCTCAAAAATCATATGAGTTTTACCTCTTACGTTCCTGCAAATGTGATCTCCTGCTGATAATGAAGTAAACTTTGTCAGTAATATTTTACCTATTCTACAAAATGAGTAAGTACTGTAACAGTTACAATATACATTTAACATTTTTAACCCTAGAACACTAACGTCGGTTGATTTTTTTTAACCCACACAGTTCTTGTCATTTGATTTTTGTTGCTGTTGCCTGAGTTGCATGGTTCCTTGGGTAGCTCCAGGCTGCTCACTGATGTCATTAATGGTATGTTTGTTTCCATCCTCCCATTTATGGTTTTTTCAAGAGGCATGCGTTTCGGTGATTCCCACCTGATGTTAGTGATAGAGAGTAACATATTTTACTATTGGAATTTGTGATGCAGGAAGATTGTGCCTTCACCAGACAAGGCTCACATTCACAGGAATGGGTGGACCAAAGAACACGTTCCCAGCTCCATTATTTCTTTGTTTGGAAATTTCTCATTAAGGATTACCTGATTTTTCAATAATTTTGCTGCCTTTAAAAAGGGTCCCCCATGGTACCTTTTTTTATTTTATGAGATATTGTATATTGGGAGCACTAGAATTTGGCATATAGTGTTGTACTTTTACATAAAAATTTATGAAAACTGTATTTTATTTGGGATATTATTTTGGGTAAACATTAGTGATGGTGTTACTAATTTTAACATTAGTGTTCTGGGGTTAATGTAAGTGGATCACTTTAGTCTGGTCATTTGAATAGTAGCTCCCAACCCAAACAGGTGTAGACACTCCTGGTCTACACTTTCTTGTGTAATGGGGACTTTTCCACAGTCCATAAATCCTACCACTTATCTGTGGAATGTCATAAGTGGTATACAGTGGTCCTTCTCCTATTGCGGTAGTTGTGTTCCAAGACCCACTGCAAAAAAGGAAGCAGATGCGAAATAGTTTTTATATTATTTACGTATATATTTACCCTTTAGGAACCTCCCCCACACTGTTATCAACCCTGCCTAGACTCTATTACCCTTTCCCACACAATTATATGCACAGTAGCACTGTATAATGGAAATATAAGACATACATTACGTAAATCAATGAAAAACATAACCATGAAAAATAATGTAATCTAATTTTTTTTTACAAAACATCTACAAAATTGTAGAATAAAATTTCAACTATAAATTAAAATTCAATGTACATGCACATTGTGGGGGCCTGGCGCAGGTTGCAGGAGGGAGAGCACGGGAGTGGCGACATAGGTGCAGCCCCGGACGCAGGTGAGCTCAACTGTAGTAATCAAGCCTCTCCTTATATTAGTAGGAGTCGGGACCAAGGAGAGTAGAGTGAACAGAGGAGTGCATAATGCTTGTACAGGAGGCACAGCTTCTCTGCAAAAGGGGAGGAAAAAGTGCACACAAATTATCTTCTTTTTCTCTTCTGAGAAGTGGGAGAACTCATCCCAGTCAGATATATTATACCTATTCCCCCTGATGTGGAGCCCTGTTGGATCATCACTGTGGAGCACAGGCTCAGGGTGAGCAGGGCTCCTTCTTTAACTTGTTATTCTTACATAGCCAATGTTGTAACGGTTTCCAAACTTTTTTGGCCTTGCACCCACGGAACCCAAAGCACCCGAAGGAAATGTTTATTTACATGTTTTGATTGTGTGAGAAAATCAGTGTTGCACATTTTCCAGTGTCCAGCACCAAAACTTTTCAGGCACATTATCATTGCACCTGTGTGTATGTGTGTGTGTGTGTGTGAGGTGTCACCATAGTGGTAGTCTACTTGGAACCCAATCTGAAAATGTGTAAATAAAAAAAAGTCCATCATCATAGAGTTTTTCTTCACTGATCTTTCCCTCACAGGTTTACCTTGATGTCAAATGTTCTAGAGACCCAGAAATAAAATTTCCAATCACCATCCTGCTGCTGCTTCCATGGACAATGGCCCTCCATCCTGGACCTGTGCACTTCCTTCTGCACCTCCACATTATGAGGCTCCACCTCAATGGCAACAACAATGACAGGACGGAGAAGAAGTCATGTTAAACAAGAGCGTTTTAAAAAGACACATATTGATGTCTTTTATAAAGAGTGGATGCCTTTACTTTTCATTGCTGTTCTTGTCCTCTCAACACGTACATGAAAGAACAACAACAAAGTTATTCCACTTTTTTAACATGTTACTGTATTAAATAATTTATTAAATAGTCTTTTTTATCATAAAATATAAATTATCACTATGGTCCATAACATTTGCTTCTATATAATGGGGATAGCATTTACATTTACAGTATGAATATTATTAAGAATTTTAATAATTGTGATAACCATTTTTGCCAATTTCCTCCTGTGTTTATAAAACTAAATCAAGTGTTTACTTTGCTATTGTTATTTATTTATCCTTTACACATATAAATGTAGTGATCAGGAAAACATTACATGGAGTCATAGTAGCCATAGTGCAGATCACCATGTTCTTAGTGGGTTGCTTTAGTTCATCTCCTTCTGACTAATAATTACAGTAGTTCCCAGTTGGCCTATAATGCAATACATTTTCATATATACTCTTTGGATTATAGTGAGATTACATAAGCATCCTGTAATTATGTTCTGTTCGTAGTTGTCATGTCTGTCTGTTTCCTTTTCCTGCTGTGTGGGGTTATCTGTGGGATCACACTCACCTGTTGGTAATTAGCTTCACTTGTGTCACCTGGTGCTCCCTGTGTATATATACCCCTCTCCCTCACTCTGTCGTGGTTGGATCATTGTGTTTGATCATTGTGATTGTGTTAGATCTTCGTGTTCGTGAGTTTCCTACTCTGTGTTTCCTCGTGTTCCAAAGAGAATTCCATGCCTGTTAGTTCTACGTGTTTTGTTAATTTGGACTTTGTAAATAAAACTTCCTGCACCAGAAAGAGTCTCTCCAGTACTGCATTTGGGTCCTGCCTGCTTCCTGCGTTGCCCGCACACAACAGTCTTCTTAAGGTTTATCTACTGTGTTTGTGAAAGGACAACATCCAGTACACAGTATGTGGTTAAAAAAGCATCTCTAAACTTATTTCTTTTCTGCCAACACACTTTGAAATGTAAAATAATTTAACCTGAATTGTAGACATTTATCTTAAGACACCTGTACTCATCAGAGTATAAAATGTCTCTTTTTCAAATATGAATAATGTTGAAACTCTATAGAAAAATCTGACCTGAGAGTTACAGATAATGTCCCTGAGAGCTGTGGCGATCACATGCTACCAGTGATCACCACTAGGAATGACTCAACAACATTATTTTTCCAGGATATTGACAAATATGTCTTAAACCATGTGATTAAATTCTTTAGTCACATCCCTGACTGAGTCTGTGTGTCAGCACAGACAGGTAGAACAGGTTGTGGGACCTTGGTGTGCCTGTCATCACATAAAAACACCTGCAGCCAGTTTCTGCTCTTGGACTTTCCAACTGGTGTTGCTCTGAGGAGCCATGACCATTGAAAGCTTCTCTATTGAATATGATGCCATCAACAGCAGGAACACTTTCACCAATGGAGACACGATTAGTGGCCGAATCATCCTGCAGGTTTCCATGGAAACCAAAATCCAGTCTCTTATTTTTGTGGGAAAAGGAAAAGCGCGGGTTGTTTGGCATGAATATTATGGACAACACCAACACCGTGTTTACTGGGCTAATGAGAAATATTATGATGTCAAGCAACCTATCCTGAGAGAGACAAGTCAAGATGGTAACATTTTAACACGATGATTGTCCTGCGTTCTGTTTATCACATTGTGAGTAACTATACATGTTTTTCTTGTTTTACCAAGGTACTGCCGTACTTTCTAAAGGAAGACACGTGTTTCCTTTTTCCTTCAAGATTCCTGACAGGTGCCCCTCCCAACCCTCCATTTTAACTTAATATATTTATTAAATGTTTTGCTTTTCTCTTATATATAATCAAATCTTTATTTGTTTGGTTTTTTTTTACAGAAAAATGCCTTCAACATTCAAGCACAGCACGGGCAGAATTGTTCACAAATTGAGGGCAGAGCTCAAACAGTCAATGAAGTTAACCAAAAAGACCAAAGCTCACTTCACATTTGTCTCCAAAAATGACATGGAGTACCCTGGTCTCATGGTAAGAAATATTTCATTTTAAAAACAAAGTTGAAAATCAATTATTTGTGTATTTGAAATTCTAAGTAGAGAACATGTGTGTTTGTTAGGAACCCCAGTATGGATGTAAAGATAAATCTCTGTCATTTTTTGGCTCTGGAACAATTACAATGGATGTACACACCAAACGCATGGGATACAAGCAAGGTATTATTACAGTATATTTGTGAAATGGCATAAAATTCACAGTTTTATAACACATGTATTCAATTAAAAAAATCTGCCCTAACAGCAGAGAGAGATTTGAAGTCAAGTCCTAGTTGTTCAAGCATGGAGTTTGTATTAGAGGATTGGCAATTGAATCCCACCTCGAGAAGAACTTAAAAATGTTATGATTTTTTATAAATATAAAATGACAAACTTCTTCTACTACGACGTGAAGATAGAAATCTTATTTTTTTCCATTTATTTTTTTTGTCAATGTCACAGGTGGCTCTGTCAAAGCCACAGTGGAAATTGTCAACAACTCAAGTCGTGATGTAAAACCCAAGTTCATACTCTATGAGAAGCAAAGTTTCTTTGCCCAAGGTCACAGGAAGCTCTACACCACCGAGATCCTCAAGGAGAAGTCAGAAGCTGTGGCACCTGCTGAAAAAAAGGTTCTTACAAAGGTGATCCCCATCCCGAGGGAACTGCCTCCATCCATCCTGAACTGCTCTATCATCAAGCTGGAGTACAGACTGAAGGTGAAGTACATGGCTCGAATCTATTATGTAATGTTCTCCTCCATGTACCCTCACTGATTCTACAACATTTATCAAGATATTTTAGAAAACAAAAAACTCAACCACTGCTTTTTTCACAGGTCTACCTGGATATCAAATGTGCTTCAGACCCACACATCAAACTCCCCATAATAATCCTGTCTCATTTTTCTGAAGCACAGATGCAATCTCTCAGTACAAACACTGCATTTGAAGATTTTCCAAATCCAAGCACACAGGCCTGGAACAACATGCCACAACCTCTGGATCCCCCACCTTCCTATTCATATGCCATGGCCTCCTCCAGTACTTATCCTGACAAACATAGCAGTTTAATGTAAATCTAGTGATAATAATAAAGGAAAGAGAGATACACTGGTTCTCGTGCGTCATTCTCTTCCACATTCTCATTTATTTGTTCTCATATGTTTGGAGAGCAGAGAGACTCACATGCTCTGTCACCTCAGTTGTTATAAAAGACGTTTTTTTAAATCCTGTTTTTAATCAGAGTCTAAAAGGAAGTGTTTAGGTGTGGATCTGATAGATCCTGTAGGAGTGGTGCTCAAAACTGTTTGAAATTTTTTTGTAGGTGTACAACACTACAGTCCAGCCGCAGCTCAGTGCTACTATAGCTAAGCCTGCCTGTCTTGTATTTACAGTGCACAACTAAAAAGGTATGTGTTACTTGTTTTTGTGTGTTCATCCCACTTATTTAATTAATTACCAATTATTTTTGTTCATTTAAAGAGATATGGGCTTAGTGGGGAAAAGTTGATCAACCACCATTGTTTTGTTTGCAAAATTCTGGGGTAAATTCCAAATATAATTAAAACAATAATAATTGTTGCTTTTTTAAAAAAAAAATGCAGGTTTAGATTATGTGGATACTCTGGATGGTTGTCTCTGTACAGTCTGTGGCTCTGTGATGGATTGGTGAACTGTACCAGGCCCACACCAATTCTTCTTAGGGTTCTACCTCCTCTGTCCACCCAAAAACTCAGATTATAATAAAAGTATACTAATAAATGCATTTTTAATTTTGCAATTTTTTCTTTCGTTTTACTCAATGTCTCTTAAACCGCTGTAAAATGTTTTTATGTTGTTGTGGTCTACTTCACCTGCGTCCTCCTGCATTTAAGGCTTCACTTGTCTCTGACAAATGCTGATGCTGTAACCTCACACCATCAGAGCATATACTGCAATACCTTTAACATAAATTTTGTCTTTCAAGGTAAAAGCACTTTGCTGTTTAGACACTGTTTTATTTTTAAAAAGTTGTTACTCCACCCTATGACTAAGAATTTTTTCTTTCTAATTTTACCATATTATATTGCTTCTTACTTACTATAGATGTAATATTACAGCAACGTATTCCTCAGTAATAAATTGGTCTCCACAGAGGAGTATCATGAAGATGCAAAGTATACAGACTAATGTACACACTTACAGTAATTTATCCTAGTTAAGACCAGAAGGCTGCTGGATAGAATTACCTGTGTGAAAGTGACACCTGCACCTTCTTGGTCACATGATCTTGCATGACACCGATACAGACTGCGCATTAGAGAGCATCGACATCTACTGAAGACACTGACCCACAGCCCTGCTCCAGAACCATTGCTAATGCTTCCATGCACGCTTAAACAAAAATAAAAACAAAAACAACAAAGGCTCTCCTGCATATTTGAGATAATAATTTAGTTTGGTCTGATTATGACTGTGAAGTATCTCTCCTTGGAATACAACAAAGTAAATGAGCGTGGCACCTTCTCTCCGGGGGACACCGTCTCTGGGAAGGTAATTGTGGTGACCAACAAGGAAACAAAGGTGCAATGTTTTGTGGTCAGAGCCAAAGGTAAAGCTGAGGTCACATGGTCTGAACAAGAAGGACAAAACACCGTGGTCCACAACGACAAGAAGAGATACTTTTACTTTAAACATATTATACTCCAGGATAAAAATAAAGGAGATGGTAAGAAATCTTTTACATTGCTGAATGTTTTAGAAAATATGAATTTATTCTTAACATGCAATAGATGTTGTTGTTTTTCTCTATAAGGTTCTGAAATTATTAGATCTGGACGGAATCTGTTTCCATTTACCTTTGAGATTCCAAACACGTACGTGAGCGACCGTAGATTCTATAGTAATAAATATACAGTATCTACGTATATCTCTAAAAATACACTAATTTTTAATGATCTTTTTAATTATCTTTCTTTACAGGGACATGCCTTCATCTTTCAAAGGGAAATGGGGGAAAATTATTTATACATTGCGTGCAAAGCTAACTTTGTCCATTTGGCTCGTCCACAAAACAAAAATTGAATTTCCATTCCTGACCAAGGCTGAGTTCCCATTTGCCTCCAAATCTGAAATGATTATCATTGGACTTCAGGTAGGGAACTTTTTTCTGCTGATTGTTAGTTTGGTGTTTATCTACAGTATATGCTTTGTCTTTGTTTAGAACATACGGTCTTAATTGCAAAGTCAGGCTAATGTTTTGAGCTCTTACTAATCACAGTCTCGACTTTTAAAGGAGCAACAAAGTGCAACCAGGATTTCATTCCTTGGCTCTGGAAAAGTTACTTTCAGTGTTACTTCGGAAACAATGGGAGTAAAGCAAGGTTGAAAAAAAAAGGCTGCAGTATCACTGATATTGAACTAATCAGAGGTATGCTGATTGGCTCTATCTGATTACTTTACTTCTTGTCTAAAATGTAAATAGGTGAGGCCATGGCGGTCTCTGTAGAAATCCTCAATGACTCAACACGTACAGTGACTCCCAAATTCTATCTGAGTGAGACGCAGACTTTTGTGGCTGATTCCAAAAGGGTGGTGCACACAAATGATGTCCTGTTTGGGTCTGGAGACTGTGTTCCAGCTGAGAGCAGGCAGACTGTAACCAGAGTTTTGAGCATTCCTCCACAAACACCTCCAACCTTCTTCAACTGCAGCATGATGAGACTGGAGTATAGGATCAAGGTACCGAGACAGAATACTTTGATTAAACACACCCTTTCCAGACAAACTAGTGTTTTTCCCCAAAAAACAATACATAAACAAAATAAATCAATAAATGGCTGCAACAGACAAACAACAAATAGTCATTGAAAACAAAACATGTTGCTGTTTTGCAAGTGCAGTAATTTTTGGAGTCTTTGTGAGGTGTGAAGTTTGGAGTAAATTCACAGACTTAATCACAAGCTCTGCCTGTTCCTCTATAAAAGAATGCACTTTTTAGTAATATTTCTGTGAAAAGCTAACATGTCGCATTCAGTTTGTATTGAGATTTTGGATATTAGCACCCCATAGTGGCTACATAGTTAAAGAAAACAGGTGAGGTGGGGACATAAAGAAAACCTAGTGTTTTAAAGTAAAGAATTGACTTTTACATCTAATAAATAAAAGTTGATTGTCAGCTAATAAGTGGCCTGCTGAAGACAATTCCTAAAAAATGTGATGTGTTTAGTTAACAGTGTGTTCTTTCCAAAACTGTGGTACGCAGTCCCTAGTGGTACACTGGGTATTACATTACCAGAAGCCTGCTACTTTAGTCTTCTCAGTTTATTTTATTAGGAGTTTAATTCAGATTTCAATATAAAAAATAAAGAAGAATCATTAGGTCTATTTTAAACATAAATTGTTTACTGAAAGATTATTATTAACAAAAGTGGAAATTTCTCATGTTAATTTGAGTCTTCAAGAGATCCCTTATTTGATCAACGCATTTTCATCTGTGTATAAAATGCAAGCGGATTATAATCTTTTATCTTGAATTCGTTTGTAAATTGGTTTACTGCCTAGTTATTTTATTGTGTAGCAGCAAGACGGGAGCGCTCTCACTGTGTTCTGTGTTCTGAGGATATTGTACTCCAGAATATTCTTTGCACTAACATGAAAGGACATTGTTCTCCTATAAACAGTGACTTGTTATGAATTTATATGCGTACATGTGTACAATACAAATACAAAACGGTTTGTGAAACAATGCATTTGAGCACTGATCTGGTGAAAAAGACTGATCATTTCCTCACAAACATCAACATTTCAGGTACAATTGCTGATTCATTGGTAATATTTTAATCTGTAGCATTACATAACATAACTCCGAAGAACGTGTATACATAGATAAGATGACAAACAGCACTGACAGTGGTGCTCCTCTGGTTTCAGGTCTCACTCGATGTCCCACAAGCAGAGATTAAACTTCCCATGGTCGTTATGCTGGGTTCACCAAAGCCACATCAGCAGAAACCAAAGAGATCCATCTGGTTCAGAAAGCTTCCCAGTTGAAAGGATGCACGCAATCAATACGGGGCGGTGCATGTGCTGGACTTAAATGAACCACTTAGAACCGAAATGCATGTTTAGAAGAAATGGTCGAAGAGCTCCGTTTGTTGTGGTGGATCTCCTTTATGGGTTTATATTCAAACCTTAAACTCCTTACATTTTGTTGGATATTTTTTACTTCTGGCCACTAGATGGGGGTATGTCCTAAAATAGTACAACAAGTACAGGAGATTTGTTTCAGTGAATCAAAGATGAATTTGAAATAATATTGTAAGCAAATGTTTTTTCTTGTTTCTTCTCTGCTTCTTCTTCTTCTTCTTCTTCTTCTTCTTCTTCTTCTTCTACTACTACTACTACTACTACTACACCAAACACACCTCCTGTGTGTCCAAGTGATAATGTCATTGTAATTATTATTACCCAAATTAAAATATAGTGTGTTCTTCTTATCTATCTATCTATCTATCTATCTATCTATCTATCTATCTATCTATCTATCTATCTATCTATCTATCTATCTATCTATCTATCTCTCTCTCTATCTATCTATCTATCTATCTATCTATCTATCTATCTATCTATCTATCTAACTATCTAACTATCTATCTATCTATCTTGCACCACATTTGTGTACTTCTCTGCCACTTCTAGTTTCCTTAAAAAATAAACATAGAAATAAACTTTAAAAACAGTATTGATTGTGTTCGATTATCACATACCTACGTACTACATACGCCACCACATAATGAGTTTGTTTACAGTGAATCATATATGTATGCTTTGAGCTTGGTTTAAAAAGTTTTAAAACTTTAAGATGGCTTACAAGAAAAATCATGATTAATGGTCCTGTAGTAAACAACCTTAAAATCATGTGACTGAGAAACATATAATGCCACTATGGTTTTCAAAAAATGTTAGAGGATTTAATTTTTTTTAAAAAAACCAACCCCCCCATATCCAATTAAGATAAAGTTTAGGTTCTAATTGTGTTATGCATGCATTAAGAATGAGTAATCGATTACTCTTACAACAACGCTTCAAGGTACAGAAAGGTAAACAGATACTAAACCAGTTAGATCTGGGAATAAGATGTTAGTAGTTTCTGACGCTGAATCCTTTGTCCCTGACTGGTTTTACAACAGAGAGACTTGAACAAAGGCACATTCATGATGCTAACAGTACATGTGTTGCCCAAACCAGTGGTCCATTAAGTGAAATCATTCCCATGTTCCTGACAGAGACTCTAAGACGTTTCCCTGCCCAGGAGGAGAAACATGTTGAGAACTAAACATCTAATGGTTTACAGCCATCATGGAAACATTAGGTCTGGCCTTTGTGACAGGACATGTGACAGAGAGCGAAATCCAGAGAGAGAGCCATAGAAAAAGAGACTGTTTTGTTCTGACTCAGAGCAAATCAAATCGGGCATGATTGTTTCATATTTATCCAACACAACAGAAAGAAAACCACCAATGCTCTCTCCACTTTAATAATACAAACACAAAAGTGACCAACAAAGGCTCAGACTCACTGTTGTGACGTACTTGTCAAATGCTGCTGTTGTGGGAACCAAAAATTAAAGTCGTATTTCAAACCAGTTGTAGAGAACAACAAATGAATTTTGAAATGAAGCCAAGTAATTGTATGTAACTGAATTAAATTTGACAGTTGGCTATAAATATCAACTTAGCACAGGTTGTCAAATTAAAATGAATGTCTCAGCAGAATGATATGAAAACTTGCTTTATGATTATTGGAGGACATGTTTATAAACAAATGAGATGTCACTCCCTCAACCACCCCTGCAGTTGGAAATACAGTATTCGATGTATTTTAAATGTAGTGTTCTGTTAGTTGTGCAATGAAACAAAACCTTAACTGTTTTAGTTAAGTCTAACAATGTATTTCAGTCAAAACTTTTTTGCACTCAATAAATCATGTGTTTAGCATTGAGACTCATTGAGGTAGCACCCTTAAATACCCTAAAAACTAAAGAAGAACAAAAAAGGGAGTGAATAAAACCTGCCAGACCTGCAGGAGAAACCAAGACCTAACAACACTGTACATGTGGGCCAGAATTGAGGTCACAATAATAATAAAAAAACTTTTACAACACGAAACAGGACCTGTCAAGTAAGAATCAAAGGAATCAAGTTGGTGATTTAGGGATTAAGTTATACAGACCTGGTGGCCAGGGGTTCCAATATGTGCCGGGACCCAGAGAATGGCAGTGTCTGTAGAGCTGCAGTGATTGATTGCTGGCTCAGAGCAATCAATCACTGTCATGAGGGGCATTTTTGCAGTGGATATTTTTTTAGTGGAGTTTACATTCTAAACTATAATGTTGTATCTGAGCACTCAACTCATGTGTATGGCCTATATTCTTATTTTAAGTTAATAACTTTATAACGTCCTCTGATAATAACACAATGTTACTTTGTATAAATAGAATTTTGTGCCTTGAGTGACATGAACTCAGGCCAAAAAAAAAAAAAAAAATCTAGCATGATATGGCCAAGTTAGGAATCCTGAATGTAAATGTTTTTCAGTTTTCTGCAGTGCAGTGAAGTGGCAGCTTCAAACTTGATTGTACAAACTTGCCAAAGCAGGGCCTCCTGTTAAATGAATAATAAAAAAACCCTGATCCTGGTCTAATCACTCAGTGAAGATGTAGGACTTGTGTCTGCAGCTGCCCTTTGATCTAGCTGCCACCACAGTCTTGGTTGTTCTTTGTAGAACCTGCCTGGTAACTAGTCTGGCTCTGTGTACAGTGTGCAGGCTGGCGGTTAACAGTCAGTGACCTACACACAAGTACACACACACACATACACACTTCTGCCTGGTTTTTGGAGAAGAGGGGAGTGTCGCAGCCCCTTTACCTCATTTAGACAGAGCCAACACCATGACAACCGTGCAGGCCTGCTGGCGACTCCCTGTCTTCATCGGCCACGGTTACCATGGTAACCCCCCATGGGGCTCCCGCAGATCAGCGGGATGGGCGTCCAGTTGACTAACTCTCTCCCAGCTGGGGAACAGGGAAGGGAGTGTGAGGCAACAGTATGAAAGAAGGTTCACATGCATGTGTGTGTGTGTGTGGATGTGTGTGTGTGTGTGTGTGTGTGTGTGAGGATGGGTAGGATAGTGTCAGATCCTGAAAAGGAAGGAAGCCTGAGAGTAAAAGGGAGAGAGAGGAAGTAGGAAGGAGAGAGGAGACATCAGAAAAAGACACAAGAGACGACTGGTCTGACAGGCTGAAGTAGATTCTCTCTGCCTACTTACAGCCTTCGGCTTTCCAGCTGGAAAAGTGAATAGAAACCTTCTTCTGAAAATACACTGCAGTGCAGCCACAGCCATTTCAGAACTTGATTCTTCTTGGGATAGCTCTGCTTCACAGTACAACCTAACAAAAACATTCTCACTCTGTCAGGTACTTAGATTCTTGGCCTTAAAGAGTGTCTGTTGTCTTTCTTCCAGCCTTGTAAACACGCCAGTAACAAGTTCTGCATTTTGGAGTTTGGACCCGGTGTAAAAGGGCCACAGATGGCTCTGTGTCTGTAGTGTGGTTGAAGAGAGTAATGGCATCAGTAAGTCCATTGGCTGCTGAGGACTCAGGGGCTTTTTCTGCTCACTAATTGCTCCAAGCTGTGTCCCTTTGAAGACCCACAGACAGATTTTCAAGTGTGTGGAGGAACACAGGCAACTGAAGCTTCAGCCCTTTAAAATCCATTATATGATCCGTCTTCATTATAACTACTTCACTTTCCATATTTAATGTGGTCATGTTATTTATTTTATTGCTTCTCAAAGGATGGGTCAAGGCTGAGAAGGTTTGTCATAGAGGTATTTTATGTGGGTCAAAGATTTAAAATGTTTGTTTTAGTTTAGGACTCAATAGGTATTACCTGTTTCATACACTAAGGAAAAGCGTGAAATTATTATTGCTTATTGTTGCCAGTCCAGTGGCATGTAGTTGCACACTATCGCCTGCAGGGGCTGCTTTAAAATGCATTTTTTTCCAGAAAACTGTTCTGTTAGCAGCTACTGATCTGTGCAGCTGTTAAAACATGATTTGTTCATTGACACAGAAGGTGCATTAGTGCCACCTACTGGGCCATTTCCTGTGGTAATATGTCAAAACCCTGACTGAGAAAGTGAAGTGAAATGAATGAAAACTTTTAGGACCATTAAAATTGTAAAACAAAGAACAATGCAAATTAGTATGCTGTCATTCCTTCCTGTGTTCTATTATAAATGACACAGGAGCAACTCTGTATAAGTATCCTCTTTTTGGAATTACTGCAAACTCTACACATACAGTTATAAATAGTGTATTATCCTTTTACACTGCAAATGTTACATCAAATTATTTCAGTGCATAGGTGTATCAATTGGTTCTAAATTAAAGCAGTGTTTTTAAATGAGCATTTTCGAGTCATTAAAAAACAAGATGCATTATGGGATCACTGTTTTTATTTTATCCACAGTAAAAAGAGGCAATGCAGTTAAGTTTATTATAGTGAAGTTTTTTTTTATTTTGAAAAAGAGAAGAGATAAACTTCCCATAATAAACATTTATTATCAGTTATTAAGTGCAGAAAAGTTTTTTTCATTTCATATAAAAATCCTGGATATATTTTTATCATATATAAAAAGTGACACAGGGCAGCTGGGCCAGTGTTACAGAGAGCAAGTTGCCTAAACATCTTTGAAACAGTCAATACTTAATTTTCCCTTTAATTTTTCTGTTATACGTGCAATAATAGTTTTTTATCCTAAAACTAGCTCTACATAGAGTGTGTGGCTATGTTGTGCATCTGCAGTGGTGACCTTTGGAATAACAAACTGTTTAAATTCTTAAAAATCCCTTGACATACTTTTTTGATCACACAAAGGACTAAAAAACACTTTTGTCTTATTTATGAAACTCAGAGAAGCACCCTCCCCTGCATAGATGGACATTACATATCTTGCAGCCGAAGACACTTTCATGACGCAGTCCCTTGTTGGTGCAGTTTCTGCAGCGCCGAGAGCGCTCTGACATGCGTTCCAGACGGTGTCCATATTCTATGGGTGAATCTGCATGTCTTTTTCGTGCTGCCCGCTCCATGCCTCTTGCCCCTTGGTAGTCTCCAATCAGCTGCTGTGCCAGACGCACACGAAAATGGCGCTGAGTGAACTGTTTGCCGTTGAAGCCTGCCGGTGGGCTTCCCCCCCGGCTCTCCCTTTGGATAATGTAGGCGTTTACAATGCACAAGTTCACGTAAAACCAAAGGAAGTAGCGCCACCACTTCTTACATGGCCTGCCGACCTGATAGCACTCCCTCAGCTGATCACAAAGGTCCACTCCCCTCATGTTCTCCTGGTACAGCAGCAAGGGCAGAGGCCTGGGCACACCAAAAGACAAACTGGTGCTGTCCATGCTGTCACTCTCCCCCTCCACATCCATGTCATGCTGCTCTCTTTCCGGACTAATTCCTACGATCCCTGGAGCGGAATTGGTCGAAAGACAGTTAACCACCTTGACATCTCGTGTCACTGTGGCAACCAAGTTGCCATGCTGGCACTGGTAAAACTCCCCGTGGGCCAGCTTTCCAACATTACGAGGCCTTAGGACCTCTGGGTAACCTTTACGGGCCGGTTGCGTAGGCCCACAGGCGTACAGTCCATCCCTAAGCAACCTTTGGAGGAGGGGTACAGAGGTGAAGAAGCTGTCCATGAAAAGATGGCAGTACTGACCCTCCAGACCACGCACTAGAGAGGTCACCACTCTGTAGGCCAGGGAGGCCACTGCCTCGTCCTCACTAGGTTTACCAACATAGATCTTGGTCCTGTGGCAGTAGCCTGAGCGTGAGTCACACAGCATCCACACTGTCAGCCCTTTTCTGAACGGTTTGGAGGGCATGTACTGGGTGGAGGAGAACCGTCCCTTCATGACAATGGCACACTTGTCTATGGTCAGACAGCGGTTAGGCGTGTATGCATCCCACATTGTGTTTTCTACCACATCAAGGAGAGGCCGTATTTTGAAGAGAGCATCGTAGCCACGCTCCCCACGCACAGGCTCAGACTCACGGTCACACAGCTGGAGATACTGGGTGAGTTTTTCAAAACGCCTGGCAGTCATGGTCTTTTTAAAACCTGCGTTGCCTATGAAAATGTCACTGGCCCAGTACATGCCGATATCTGGGAGCTGATTGATGCCCATGAGAATGTTGAGGCCCACATAAGCTTTCATCTCCCTGACATCAGTCGGGTGCCAGTGAGAGTCTGACTTCCCACTCCTCCTCTGCCGATAGAGGGCGTAGCTGTTTGTTTGTTCCACCATGTGTTCAAAAAGAGAATCTGGGAACAGTATCCGGAAATAGTCACGGGTGTCAGCATCATCCCCCAGCGAGTGCTGAGGGCCGCTGACAGCGGTGAAAGGTTCGATAGAGATCACTTGATCTGGCTCTCCCCAGAAGTCTGGTGAAGTGCAGTCCTCCTCCAGGTCGTCTCCGAGGCTGAAAAAACTCCTGCGCTCATCCTCTTCCAAATCGGAGAAATCAATATCCGAATCGTTTGAGGTGGCGTCGGAGCAGTTAGTGGAGGTAGAATAATAACAGTCCTCCGCGTATTCCTCCTCGTCATGCTTAATGCCATTGCTGCCGGTGACCAAAATTATGTTGCAGCCCCCTCCTGCGATCAGGCTGGCCGCGTCTGCCGCCTCTGG
>NC_024328.1:15812127-15838983 GCF_000523025.1 Cynoglossus semilaevis
CCCCGCGAGTCCAGTCCCCGCGCCCCCGCCGCCGCCGTCCTCCACCACCTCCTCCTCCTCCTCCCGCACTTCGTCGTCTTCCTCGTCCGAGTCTGGCTTTTTGTACGGAATTTCAAACCACTTCACACGATCGGTAGACAGATTGAGCGGAGATCCTTGGCTGTCGCACACCGTGCCACTTTCTGCGTCCGCGCTAGTTTCCAAAATAGTAAAAAGCTCTCTCCCTTTTCTTGCCGTCGCCATGTCGGGGTATTAAAGTGCCCCTGCATGAGTTTTCTGTCATGTATCTCCCCGGTTTAACGGCAGAAATGTCTAGTGAACGGACAGATGTGCAGTAAAGTGCAGCCTGTTCTTGTTAAAAACTTGCTGGTCGTGGTCCTACGCTTGTCTGCGTCTCGGAGCTGGGCTCTCATTGTTTCCGCTCCTGGCTTTTTCTGCTCTTTGTAGCGCAGTGTGGCCGCAGACGTCAGAAGCTGCATGCATGTCCTGCTTTGTAGGGCGTTTTGTGACTGCAGCTGGTGGGGTTGCTAGTTCGCAAGGCTGGCAGATGGCCGCTCGCTGTTCTAATGCCCGCTGGCATTCACCACTATCAATATGCCTTATACCTATGTGAGTGAGGCCGCTACTGCTGCTGTGTAACATCTAAACATCAAAAACCACATACTGTCACTCAACCTCAATCCTGAAGTGTGATGAGGAATAGTTCTAAATCCATTTCCACTCAACTAGTTAATTTTTTGTCTTAAACGTCTTCTACGCCACGGTGATGTGTATTAAACATTTTATGAATGTACTCATAAAAGAAAAAAAAACACTCAATGGTGTATGTATTGCAACACAACCCAGGAGAACTCATTCATTCTCTTACTACACAGACAACACACACACACACACACACACACTTGAACTAGGGCAGAGAAGTAGCTTGTTCATTCATAAACATGCTTCTTCTCTCTGACAGGTTCCTACATGAATCTGAAGCCCTATAGGCTATTGTGGAATTAGGGACCTCCCTCCATTTTATGAATGTGGGCTGATACTCTTGTGTTTTACTCCAGAAGTGAGGCTGAAAAGACCTCCCTGATGAGACCCATTGGTCCTCTGCAGGTTGTGACTGCACGCAGGTAATTTTCTGTTATTACTAATTATATCTATAAGTTAAGGATGAAGATCTTGGCTGTGTTTTTCCTGGTTAGGCAGCATCAATAAATCCTCTCTCACAAATATCTGTGCAATCCTTCGGAGATGTAGGACATGACCTGTGAAGGTCGTGGGTTGATGTTGACCCAAATCAGATCGGTGTATTGGCACTGGAATTGATCAACCTTTTAGATATGCTACCCTTTTATTATTAACAAGAATTATTTATTTACATTGCCATCCTTTTACAAAACTTCTAAATGCACCTTTAACCTTTTTTCCATTTTGCTTACAAGTTGTAATCATAATATTTTTCAACAAATGAGGCTGAAAAACAACCCACATTTTAGTCCCCGCCTATATTTTTGCAGTGTTCTTCCCCAGGTTAACGCCCATGTGATCAGAAGCAACTCTAAATAGTCTTTGTGGTATGTAATGTGAGACAAGATGCTCAAAATCCATGATACATTTTACATTTATCTCAACGACGTTGTCTTCCAACTTTGACAGGGAGCATGATTATTGTGTCAATTAGGGAAGGATGTGGAATGAGAGGCCTTCAAAAATATGGGCATCAAAGTAAAATCAAGATATACATTTGGACAGGATCAAAGCACATATATATTTACCTATATTTACACACTAAATATGTCATGCTTTATACACCAGAATTGTTATTACCCACACATAAACAGCATCTACGACAGAAAGCAGGAGCGATAAAATAAAGAAAAACGTTTTGTATGACAAATAAATTAGGTCATTAGGAACAAGTACAATCACATCTTGGATATGGGTAGAGGGGGATGTGCCACAAGGAAGGGTCCTTCCCAAATTCTTGCAACCTTGACCCAGGTCTGCATGGCTGGCTGAGCACTGGGCTGCTGTCCCTGGGCCCTGCAACACAGGCACAAATTATGCGTCTTTCCTCACTGGCTTATTGCACAGATTCTCAGTGGTATCATGTTGCCTGTCTGAGCTCCAGGCCTCGCTGCTGCTTCTATCTGCGTCAACACAACTGGAGTTGCTCACACTGGGAACCAGTATGTTGAGGAGAAAGAGTGGAAAGTGAATGAGACTGTGAGACCTCCATTATTCAGCCCAAAAATAGAAGTACAGAGAGAAAAAAGCTCACTCCAGCATTTCCAGGCCCCTGGAGCAAAGACTGCAGCAGACCCCTCAGAGACTCCCGCGGTGGGGTGGAGAGACGCCGACCAATGGGGGCTGAGACGTTCCATGTGTGTGTATGTGTGTATGTGAGAGTTTCTGTGGTTATTTGTGCCTGTGCGGCCAACTCAGCTCTACTGCTCACTGCTTCCTCTCTGAGAGATGAGTTCAGGGCCTCGCTCTCTCTCTCTTTTTCTCTCGGTCTCTGTCTCTCTCTCTCTCCCCCATCTCTTCCCCCCTTTCTCTCCCCTTCTCTTTCCCCTTCTCTCTCCCCTTCTCTCTGTGCATGTGTGTTCGTGCGTGGCTGCATTTGCCAGCATGTGAGCAAATGGTGCAACCACTGCAGCTTCTGCTAAAGATGAACCAATCCCACTCTCTGTCACTCCTCATGTCCTGCGTGTGTGTATATGCGGGTTTGAACACTTGTATGTGCATGTTTTCATGTGATGTGTGTGTAGTTGTAGTAAAGTGTCCTCTTCTGCCAATACCCCACCCAATCAGAGCAAAAGTATGAGAAAAATACATCATTGCAGTGGACATGTTAAGAGGCAAACTCAGTTAAAACAAAAGTGCTATGACAGTTCTTCACAAAGTAGGTCAAAGCAATGTGCCAACTATGCATTTTTAGAACCACTCTGACTTTAGTTCTACTGTGGCATCACAGGTCTCTATGACATTCACAAAATCTCCTTTTCAACCTCTCGTCAAAGGTGACGCCTTGTCATGAATTTCTGCCCCCTCAACAGCTCTGGAGCCGCTCCTTATAATTCATGCGATGTCTGATACTGACCTTGAGAAACGCTCACCTGGATGCCTTCCTTCACTTTAAGGCAGAAGTTGATCACTGCCTCCTAGTGGCACGTAAGGGAAGGACATTAACAAAAGCCTTATGAGGAAAATGAAGCCAATTTTGTTTTTTGTTTTTTATGAACTATGCTTATTTAATTTTTGAGCTTGATTATGTTGTCAATTTGGTATTCAATTAAAAAAAATGATATAATCCATTTTACATAATAACACAATATATTGCTGTAAAGTAGATGTTGTAATAATGTTTCATACAAAAGCCAAGTATCTCAAGTCATTAGTGTTGAAATATCTAATGAGAGGACGAATGAGCAATCAGCGAACTGTTCCAAATAGGGAACTCAGGGGCTTAGTAAGGCATTTGTCACTGTTTGATCTGTGTATCTATAGACGGAAGAAAAACTGCTGAACTACTTTCTTGTAACCACTAGATGGTGGTAAAAGACAGAACTGTCATATCAGAAACAGTGAGCTATACTTGCTATCTACGTATATGATCTGTATATCTGTCTGTCTGACCATCCGTCCGTCCATCTTTCCCTCCACCTAAAAAATAAAACAAAATTAGGACCTAATTACTGGTCAACATATAGCCTTATAGTCTAGTCTAACTTTTCTCATGGTGCTTGGGAAATCTTATTTTTCCATAGATGTTTCCATGTTTGTTGTTGTGTTCTGTCATGTGACAAACCCAGTGAAACATCACCACAAAGACACATGAAAGACCACGGAATATGGCACAAATGGGATTGTGCAAAAAGGATGACCGGAAACATTTCCCAAAGCTAATAAACAAACACAACAATTGTTTTGCAGAATGTGACGCTAATCCGCTAACAAATGTCCGTAATTTACACAAGTATTTGTTTGTATTCCTGAGAAACTGAACAATGTAATTGGCTTGAAATGTGATACAGACTGTTTATCACTACAGCTGAACACACAACTGTGATTTTATTATTAACAGTAAATCATTTCTGAGTGTCTCCCAGATCTGTTTATATATTGACATTAATTTGATCCATATGGTCTGATGGGAAAACACCAACAAATAGAAAATGGGTGGCTATCATTTATATAATTTCTACATAGTTTATAAAATATTCAGATGTGTTTCCCAGGAGAGTATATCAATGCTTTCCATCAGCTAGTCATCTAAAGCTAATTCACAGAGCATGTCTATTAACATAGACAAATGAAGGTGTATGTTCCTGGGAAAGTCATTATTTGCTAACTTCACATTGATTTTCGTCTTTTTACTGTTTCTTGTTTTTTCGGCCTCACCACTGAGCCCATTTGACAGATTCAACGTGTTATTTCACACTTTATTTCAAACCAGAGAAAGCAGTCATTCCTGTTATCTCACTGCTCATCAATTTGTACGTGTTGAAGCCTGACTCCACTCTTGAGTTTGTGCAATAAGCTATGTATAAACATTGTTAAATCCTAAAGAATACAATTATTTAAAAATAATCCACTGTGTTATTTCAACAGCTTATATTTTATGATGTTGTCATTTGCAGGAAAGCATCCCTTTGCCTGCATTTTCCCTTTTCATATGTTACTTTTGTATGAAAATGTTTGGGGTTAAACCTTTTCCCTCTGTTGTGCATTGCAATTTAAAGTTTATTTTAGATGAAAAGATTGGTTTATGGGATTTAAATTTGTGGTTTACATTAAGTACCATAAACATTTTTGTCACAATGAAAGGAGCAGAGTGAACTAAGTGAGAAATTAAAAGAGCTACTTTTTTCTTCTTTTTTTTTTTTTTTTGCAAAATACAATAAGTTCAGTAAATTTGTATCTATAATCTTTTCATCTTTGTATTAAAAAAAAAGATCCTACACCATCGTTTCCAGAAAAGATGGATTTCTGGTCCTTTATTACGGTTTTTTGTGATCAAAATATTTTATTTTGCACAAACACCTTACACAATATGTTATAAAACATTAAGGCCTACTGTGAGGCTTCTGCATGGACACTAGAGTAATAATTACCCGAGTGGGATAGTGAAACTCTTGCTTCCCCCTCTTGTTTAGCAGAGAGAAAAGAGCAAAACAAATACATTCTGTGGGGCTCTTAATACTACTCCCCCTAATTTTTGGGCAGTAGTAGGAGGAAGTGACCACATATGGACGTTATTACCAGCCCTTGATGCTGCTACAGTTTATTGAACAGGGAAGTGTGTGGGGTGCTGGATGTTGTGGTGTAAAATTAAGGAACAGTTAGTACCACCATCGGTCTCCACCCACTGTATCTCTGTGTACTTGTACAGTAGTTGTTACCTCCTATTGGTAAGTACCTAACTAAGGCCAGCTGTGAGGTCTGTCTGGTTCTCTGGGTTAATTAGTGTCATCACACGCACCTGTGTCCTGGGACTATACAGAATACCCTCTCCCTCACTCATTCACTCATTGTTGGGTCTTTGTTCTGTTTGCTGCATGTTGCTCTGTGTCTGTTGCTGCTGAGAGTTCCCTGAGTTCCTGCTTATGCTTAGTTCCTTGTGTTTTCCTGGTCCTAGTTCCTGTGAGTTGTCCTCATTATTGTGTTTTTGGACTATGAGTAAACTGTAACTGAAGATTGTATTCCAAATGCTGCATTTGTGTCCTACCTGCTTCCTGATAACACAAAATTAGAGTTTTTTGTAGATTTTAGTTGATCCTTCCAGTAGCAACTCCCCCCCCACCCCCAAAAATACTAATTATTTCTGTAAATACAATTAGTTCTACCAAAAAACATGTGAGATCAAAGACAAACATGTTACATCTATTAGTTATCCAAACAGGCACCGTGTCATTGTAAAATTCATTGTACATACTAACAGTGATTTACACAGTACTTCATCTCAATCCCAACATTCCCAGCAACAACCTAAAAAGGGGAAATATTTCAAACACAACAAACACATTTGGAATATTTGAAGGGACAGTGAAGATAAACTGCTCCCCCAGGCCCCAGTAAATCACAAGTAATTATTTTCACCATGATATTTTAAAAATGCGAGCAATCAAGATGGTGACCAATATATCTCCACTGTCAAACAGCCCTTGTCTATGTTTATTTCCTGAAAAGACACAGGTGAAGATGAGACATGTTGGGTTATTTCTAGAAAGTTAGGCTACCAGTGTCTGAAGCTGCAAGGCGTAGTTGTTCCATTTCTAAGTGATTTGATTAATTTTTTCCACTCCATGACTACAGATAGCATCTGACCTCTTATAGTAGTTGGTATCTACAACAGGAGGCCACGACACGAGGCATTACGAGACCTCAGATTTATATATGACTAAAGAAAATACACAGACTTTCCCCCCTCTACTGTTGCTGTTTTGGTGTCAATGCCAGGAGCAGGGAGGCCTGTTGCTACAAGACATCATCTCCCTCTCTCGGCCTGAGTCATGTCTGAGAAGCTGGGAGGGGACAGAGGAGTCTTTGTAGCACTCTGAGTTCAGCAATGTGTAAAGAAAAACCTCCAGAAACAGCTGGACATAAATATATTTACTCCTCACTAAGGGAAATGAGGTGTGAGCTGAATGATGCTCCTCATGGATCATGTTTGTTTAGGGTCTGTAATTTGTCTGTGTAGACCAATTTAGGTCATAGTATCCCAAATGTGGTGGAGTCAGTAGCAAAGGATTCAACAACGTTGGTGTTATTTACATCTCTGCATCTGGTCAGTAACTGACCTGTTCAGACTGGACTTTTTTTCTAGCAGAGCATGAACTTCATCATCTGTTGAAGTAAAGTCATAGATAGTGGCTCAGTGTTAGGGATTTTCCTTTTCTCTCCCAGTGACTTACTGGGATTGTCTATAATGTATTTTGATACATATATTTCATTTAATATTGGCTTTATACACAATTACATATTTTTCTGAGACAGGAGGAGTTTATGTCCACTGAGCTAAAGTACATATAAAATGACTTGACAGAATCTTACCCAATCGATCCCCACCCCGCCCTGATTGGGTCTCAATTTGAAGTTAACATTCTATTCATTCCAGAATCAACAACCTATTCTATTCTATTCTTCAGGTGTTCTAATTCACAGACAACCTGGTCATATCACTGACCTTTGGTCCCTCATTTTATTGTCAAAACATCAATCCAGATTGATGTTTCCTCTAAATGGGATCATAAATTACAAAACTAACCCCATGACTCCTTAGAAGAGACCTACAGCTTATAACCTTAGCAATAAAACCTTAGAAATGTTTGAAATAAAATCATAAATCAAGTGACAGTTAATGTTACATTATGGCATAATTCCATTTAAAACAGCACTCTGTTATAATGGAATTATACTATCCTGCTATTATCGGTCCACTTTTGGGCTTTGTTCACATCTGTTACACAGTTTGCGGCTGTATAAATGTCACTTAACACTTCGAGTCAACATGTGACAAACTAATGAAAACATGTTGGCTGAAAGATCATCTGAGAAACCATTGTGACACATGATGATTAACCATTTTGAAGGGGATTTTCTTTCCCACTCTGGCTCTTTCTTGCCATTACATCACACCACCAGTTGCACCCATAGTTAGGAAACAAAAAAAGTATAATGGCGGTTTGGAGACGTAACACAACGACTGGGATAAAACACAAAAACAAATAAGGTGGTTAACAATGTGGAAATGGACTAATCTTCAGGCCCAACGCACCATTTGTGAGTGTACATGTGTGTGTAATGCTTCCTAAGAACTGGCCTTTCAGTACAAATACCCAAACCTAGATATGTCTTAAAATGACTAATGTTGGTTTAGTGTATCAGATTTGAAATATTACCACACAATTGATCTGGTTTTCACCAGTGTTTCCAGTTAAAAAGGCTTTAGATAGAAGACTCTGATAAACTTTGGTTATTCCTTTTTTCCTGTGTATTTCTCCTGCACTTGCTCACCCTTTTCCCACAGTTCAACGTGAATATGTTTTGTGTCAAGAGGAAGTGAGGTCATTGTATGTGCCAGATGATTTCTGTTAAGGAAATAAATAAACAAATAACCAATAGAGTTTACGTTGAACCTGATTACTCATTCGGCTGCTTGTGTGTTCTGACAGACACGTTGAAAGTCCGTGTTAGAAAGATTCATTTTGTGTGTAATTACTTTCCCCACTCACATAAACAGTTTGAGGAAGTAAAGCTGTCAACTCTCATTTTGTGCAGGTCATGGTTGTCTTAGATACGTGGCATCAAAAATAATATCACATCTGTCTGTCTGTCTGTCTGTCTATCTATCTATCTGTCTGTCTGTCTGGCTACGTATGTGCTGGACAGGCTCTTTTGATTTCCTTATGATTTCTGGCCTATTATACACACACACACACACACACACACATATATATATCTTTGACAAGATTAACTTCATTCAAGTGTTTTATTAAATACAACTATAATTACGAACTTTGAAAGGTGTGCCTACTTTTAATAAAATTATGATTTAATACTATATTATACTGTATGATGGTATTTTTCCAAATATCTCAGTCAGTCTACTCTTTTTCAGCTTCTTACCTCCAAAAAAAAAAACATTTTTCCCACTCTTGGTTAAATTCCCTAAAAATGCTCTCTTCTCAATTCACTGATTGATGGAACACATAACACTCAGCAGACAAACTCAAATTTGGCAGCTTGTAATATTTTATTGCCAGACAATGACTCGTGAGTGGTAAGAGTCAATGAGTTGACTCATTGTCTGACTCCCTGCGGCTGCTGTCTTTGATGATACTCAGGTTATCTCCATCAATCATCTTCTGTGGCTGCTGAATAAGAAGGATATTAACCACCACTATCATCATAGACAGTCTGTGATGTCATTTTCTAAGCTGGGCACTTGTTGTTGTTGCTGCAGAAAAGTGATTTCTTTATTGCCTTTATACTGATTCTTTTGTGCAGCTGACTGTGAAACGTGTGTGTTTGTGGTCCAGTGCAACATCACTGGTTTCTTGCATCAGTGAAATTTCCATTTTTCTGCCAAGGATAATTTGCTTTAAATTGGAACTGTAATCGATAAAACCAAACAATGGAAAATTAGAACCATTTATTTTATATTATGCCTTTGTCCATCCAACGTAGATGTTTACGCTCTAAATCCCAGCAGACCAGCTGTACTGTATGCACTCTCTGATACAACAGACTTGCAGTTATTGCTCAATATGAGGTTACACCCACCGCAGTGATTTCTAACTGGCATCTGACAGAGTTTTCGGACTGATGATTTCCAGCCAAATGGCATCTTTGCATTGGCAGCCCACAGATCTGTGAGTAGCATCTGCTGTCACACACTGCATGGTGTGATGACGTTGATGTTGTGTTGGTCACGTAATCATTCATAAAGGAGGGTTGTACAACATCTAGTGATGAAGATAAATGTTATAGTTGATCGTCTCTCAAGTCACCATCACGGTCCAAAGTTTGTTGGAGAACATATAGATGACTTTAAATATTATTATTATTATAACACAAGAGGTTATTCAGTTTGTTCATTTACGGTTCTAAAAAAATCATGCCTCTGTAGGCCCAAAGAGAGAACAGGCAATTGATTGTTCAGATGTACCAGAGACAATATGGATTAAAAAATAACTTGGAAATGTATTTTATATTCTACAAGAGAAGATGTTGTGGAATTACGATGATTGAATTAAACTATGAAAAATGTGAATTTCCATGACATTGTTGGAGCAGAGCAGCCCCAGATTTGGAGGGAACTCAGTACTTTGTAGGACTGACTGTAATATTCAGCCTTTCTAGTTGTTTTTATATACTTATACCAGTACCAGATCAGACACTACCTGTAAGTATTTTTTTGACTAGGCTTTGTCACAGCATTGGCCTCTGATAACCTTATCCCAAAACATGTTGTTTGGACTGTGGAAGGAAACCGGGGAAAACACACGTGGAGAGAACACGACAGCTTCTTGCAGGAGGACCATCTGTTTCATGCTGTACCTTTAAATACATTTTACCCATTACTTGCTAACTGTCACATACATGGGTACGTCAGTCAACATCTGGATATATATGCTGAACAGACACCTGTATACGGTGCTGCTGAGGTCTTATATGACTGTTCCTCATCAACAGACTTCACTCAGCTGTTTGCTCACACAGGCTGTTACAGCATGTCTGTGTTGTTCCGTCCACTGCTCTGAGAGATGATGTCAAGGAGAACACGTCCCTGGAGTTCAGGTCTGGAAACCAGCCTGCTGGACCTGCGTGAGCATCTAATCTGCCAAAATGGGAAGAAGTTCCTTAGTCTTCCTGGAAGTGAAACAGGAGCTTAAAGGGGTAGTCGCAGACACCTCACCCTGCAGCATCACAGGAATCCTTACAAGGAAAAAAACCTCAAAGCTGTTCACAACAGATTTGCATATTATAGACAAATCAACAGTGTCACAGAGTTGCAAAACTACAAGCCAAAAATTATGGGGCTCTGATTTAAATTAATAAGTGCTCAGAGGGAGAGCAAAGTGATTTTCATCTTGATTTGATTATTTACCACTTGAGTCCTTTCTTCGTCTGTGTTTGTTCACCACAAACATGCAGTCTTTGTTCTTTATTACAGACATTAGTTGAAACTAGAGCAGCGCATCCTCTTTTTCTCATATTCCTTCTGGCTCTGTGTAAATGTAGCACTAATAAAACATAACAATCTGTTTTGATGTTGGAAAATAATTCATTTTCAACCACAACCATCATTTGTTACCAATGAGATGATGACAAACTCTTTAGGTTGCTACTTTCTTTTGGTTCCATGGGAAGAAGAGCTCACACCTGCAGGTTTAATTCAACAGTCGTAAATCAGGTGAAAATACTGTCAAAACACCACTTATGATCTTCTTACTGATTTCAACTAAACACTTTTTATTTTTTATATCCCTTTATATTAGCAAACTGATAACAGAAAACAATATATAAAAATTGAAAAGAGAAGAGTAATTAAAGTTTAATTTCTGGAAAATTATTGAGATGTGAGAATGAGACCCTCCCTCACCCTCCATTTACTAAGACCTTTATAGAACATAGTACCAACTGGATAAAAACAATCTAGGGTCTGGAACCTTGGGCACCTGAGCCACACGAGGCCCTTTAACCTCTTTGCACCTCTTTTAACCCTCTTAAAAAGTCATGACTGGTACACTAGACCAGAATTATTAGTAGGCATCAGTTATCAAGGAGCTCTGATGTCAAACAAAAATAACAAAACATAAAGGCATTGTCCTCTTAACTCAAAGTAAGGTTTTGAAATTTTAGGCAGAGTGAGCAAGGGTCTGTTCTGGCCAGCACGGGTCGCATGGCTCAAGCTGTGGTCTTTATGGGGTCCACCACCATTCACAGAAGGGCTCTGATGCAGTGAAGATTCAGTCATCAGATATTCCTCAGTCGGCTGACTATCAGCAGGAGATCTTCCGCCCATCTGGAGGGAGAACCTTAGGCAGACACAAAACATGCTGATGTGATCAAATCTCCAACCTCATTTGAGGATGTTTAGACATTTTACTGGAGCGGTAGGTGGATGTAATTTGGAAAACGAATGATTATACAGTACCTCCAGCTAGTTTATTATTATTATTATTATTAATTTTGTGGACAAAGGCATATGGTTCCAGAGATTCCACATATGGAATTTTTGAACTGGGGGGAAACCATTACCACTATACAATAACCATAATAATCGTAACAGATTAACACGCTAATATACATATATTTATGTATATAGTTTATTTATATTTATGTATTTTATATGTTAAATCTATATGGGTGGCAAATACTTTCATATTTTCCTGCATATGTCTACACTTAAGTTTAACACTGAAAAAATTCTGACATTCATGTATGACTTGAACGCACCATTTGTTGTGACACACTACTCCTCTGTGATATGTTGGGAAGGTGGAGTAGTGGGGGCTGGATCTGTAGGGACAATCTAAGGCAGTCATGTCCTGCCTGGACAGAGTTGAATATCCTTATGCACAGACTGCAAATACTAGCTTCAAAGGAGACATGCAGTGCCCCATTTTCTGCCCCCACGGGAAGCTGTCTGACTGGACTGGGATTTCTAAATTTCTCTTGTTACTTCTGGCAAAGGATTACACGTGGAAAGAGTTAGTGTGACCTAGAAGCTTTGGGTTCTAGATTGAGATGGCGAACGTAGTCTTAACCTTTCCTGTCCTTATTATAAAAGTCATTTAAACACGTCTCTGCCACACAGCCATACTTATACCCCATGAAGGATATTGGTGACTTCTGAATTGCAATGTTGTTTTATTACTGTTCCCTTAAGGGAGAAAGCAAAGGTTGTTTGGCCGTGATGAGGAAATAAACAGAGAACAAAGAATAGGAAGTAGTTGTGTTTCTTGACTTTGTAATCCTGTCTAAGTTTGTAGCTGCCCACAGCCACAAAAGAGGATCTGGTATCAGTAAACCAACAACCACAGGTTATAAATAAAATAACTCAACAAAGAGGAAAATATGAACTCATGAGCGGTTGATCTAGCGTTTGTGGTTCATATAACCGTTAAAATATATTTGATATGTTTTCATATATTCCATCTGCCAATATTTTAGTTTGTATCCTATATGATACTTCTTTCATTTACTACACTTTATTTGTCTAGATCTCACTCCTTGCCCTGATTCCTCCACTGTTAGACTGAAGATGATAACCTTGTTGTTCATCATTATTACGAACATTTGCATTCTCCGAGTTTCTTCTTCCTGCTACCTGGGTTTTTTCTACAGTGGTTCCAAAACTCCTACAGCACAGCGTTTTGTAGGTAGGGCTATTGTCAAGTATCCTTTGACAGCCAATTCTTCTCTGAATATTGCATCACCTCTTCCCTATTGTAAATTGTAGAATTCTGTGATAAAAATGACTTACTGTAATCCATTGCACTTTAAGTTGTTTCAGTCTCCCTCAGGGAGAGGACGGTGATGTTGTGATACTTTACGACTATTTTTCCTATTGATTGACACCCAGGATTTTAGCTATAAAATTAGGGAGTAAAACAGAAGATTATTTAACCGTCGTACTATGTCGTACTGTACTGTTAACTATAGACACACAGGGCAGGAAAAATGTCTGTTTTCTTTTGTCTACTGCTGTATGGTGTCACTTTGAGTATATTTTGATTTTCCAAGTCAAACACCATGAATTGAGGGACTTTATGGAAGTGGCAAAAACAGTCAAAATGTTATCTTAGGCGTTTCTTTTGTGTTAACTAAAAACAATCCTAACATAACCATTTGTCAGAAAACAGCTAATTTTATGAACATTTTGGTTGGACCTGCCCATCTAAGGGAGTATAAGGTTATTTGGACCCAAACTTTAAAACAATAAAATACTTCTGAGGCTGATTTGGTTCCCAGGGTTCTGCAGTTGCCAAGCATTTCTATACATCCTCAGTCTGCTTTGTTTGATTCAGTGATTAATGTAAATTATCAGGAAAAATCACTGTCTCTCTATGCACTGGGGGCATTGATTGACAGGTTCTGTCATCCGCTAGAGTGACGTGGACATCAGAACTCTCCTTTTATGATCACCTAAGACATTAGCTTGCTTCTGTGGTGTCCATGAGAACTCACCAGTATCTGCTCCTCAAGATAGAAGCAGATGACTGAGAGCTTCCTGCTCCTCTGTATCTGTGTCACAACCTGATAATCATGACATTTACCGCCAGACATCACTTGATGCTTTATCTGGGATGAAGAGGTCCAAAATGGCTGAGCACCAATACGGTATCAATGTTCTAACATAGAAATGTGTGTGGGAGTGCATGGGAAGTGGACAGTCTCTGATAAGACCACAGAATGTGAAAAGGCAACTATTCTATTCAAATTAGAAGGTCAAACTTTACAAACACATTGGATCACAACTGCTCAAAAACATCTTTATTTGTCTTTTTTATAAGAATGGAAAAGTCATTTCACTTCAATCCAGGTTACTCATAAATATCTGGCAGTAAACAGACATATCTGGTCTTGTCATTATGTGTGGTCCATCACCTGGCTGCACTTTTCAGAAAACCCTCTGATGCTGAGTGTTGACTACAAGATTAGAGATGAGGTTATCACTAGCTCTCCACTGTCCATGTCACTCCAGGCAAAGTCCAGGGAGCTGCACTTCAGATGTGATTTTAGGCTGCAGTTCGGTAAGTCAGTTTTATCCACTGACACCTCAGAGTTTCAGCTAAAAAAAACGTACACAGAGAGTATCTTGTAATATTTTAAAAAACAATAATGAAAAAATCATCATCACTGTTAGGTTTGGTCATAACCCACAGTTTGTGAATGACACTAATCAACTGGCTAAGACAAATGGCCATCTAATCAGATCAGGAAATTTAGTATAGGTTTTTTAATAAATAGTGACTTACTTTAAAAAAAAAAAAAACTTTAAAAAGTAGACCACTGAGACAATTCCTAAACAAAGAGAGGAAAAAGGGTTACACAACAAAAAAAAAATTCTATTGCAGAACATAATTGTTACACATTATCTGCTAAAGACGCTTTTTGATGTTGTGTATGAAGTTTCTTTGGCCATGCAAAATTAGACAAAAAAATATAAACTTTTGAATTTCATTAGGGAAGTAAGGATTCAGTTCCAAATACTGTACTATGGCCACTCTAAAACCATTAAAGGTTCGAGCTTCTGAGTCAGGTAAAACTGAATTTACCCAAACAAAACACATAAACCAACAGAACTATAGTACAGAAAACATTGCACTGTTGGTCATGGTCTTTGAAACTGGAGCGACATTACGGACCTTTATGGAGCTTCCATGTTTTGGTAACATGAGTGCAGCTCATGACATTGTCTTCATCATGTTTTAAACTCTTTATGCAACTGGCATCCTACAGATATCAATTAAGGGAATTTATTTAAAATTTGTTTTAAAAATCAATGCAATTGTGACACATTCATAGGGCAGGATGAAATGTTAAGAGAAACAATGGATCATTTGATCATGTTAATGGTCCACACAATTAAACACAAGGACAAGTCTGGACACTAGTGGAGATCAACAGACACGTTGCGGGGCTGCACCTCACCCCTCCACCTATGCCTTTTCTCCCTCAGGTGCTACAGTGAGCCGTAAAAAGTCTTTGTTGTACATAGTCCAAATGTCCTGTTGTGCTTGCAGCATGATATATTTCATGTCTTCACTTGTGGTTTTACTCATACACTGCTACTGGAGAAAGAGTATGCTGAAAGCCATGATGATGCAGCAGCAGGCCACCCAGGGACTCTTCCTCTCTCCTACAGAGAAGAAAAACCTAAGATTCAAAGCCATCCCTTTAGGCAGAAATTCAATGGTATATTTAAAAAGAAAAAAAGGGCTTACCTATTCTGGCACATTTCCAGAAAATACCTAAAAGCCTGAAAGACAACAAACACCAGTAATTAAAAGCAAGGATTCACTGATAAAGGGGTGACAGTTTTGTAGATTTTCTATTCCAATTTGTACACTTTTCCTGATCTGCCTGTTTCAAGGGAAGCTGAATGGACCTTTTAAACCATGACATCAATTAATGGTGTCACTGTCAACCAAAATGCCCATTTTTTCTGAAATCTCATCAACTAAAAACTTTAATGTTTCGTTTGTGTTGCAACAAATCTAGAAAACAATGCTGTAGTGAAGAAAATAGTTATAATTTGACAACCATCTGTCTCAGAACTTTTTTAAAGACATTGTATAGGACTTAAATGTGACACATGAATTAGAGTTGGTGCTACATACCCAGTTTTGTTCTTGTCTAACAAGCTGGGAGCCAGAGCTCTGATGTAGGCACAGGTGCAGATCAGGAGCAAAATCACAGTAAGCAGTGACTGGAAGTTGAAAATAGCCGACTGCAAGTGAAAACAATACTTTAGTACGGGCATCACAACGTATGTGGTTTTTATGTGAAAGATGACAATGGCAGTGAATTGAAAAAATAGCGCTACAGCTCTTAGCTTTCTAATACTGCCTACTGCTATCTGTATGCACTAACAGTTTGTACAAGCCTAACAAATACAACAGCACACATTCTCCGTCTACGTGGCAACAGTAATATATACGAAGTTCGTAACCGTAAGAGTTACTAGTTGCAATGTTTCACTGAGCGAATCTTATCAATTAATCGTATTTACAATGCAACTGCAAATCAGGTTGTAAACAAAGCTCTAGCGTGACATTATTTAGAAAAATCTGTTGCTGAAACTCCCTGGGTGTTAGCTAAGGCTAGTGCCTTAGCATTTACCACACGTCTTCCATTTCTTAGCATATAAGATTTTTTCATATACGTTTTGCAAAGCAATCGTAGGAGCAGGGTACGTGTTTCGTTTGGTGTCCTAGAGAGACTTAAGGGAATTAAAATAATCGAAAACAGACTTACCATTTTGTTGTAAGTCAAAGCCACATCACACTTCTTACTCTCTGGAACTTACGTCATGCACGCACAGGAAGTGTAAGTGCGTAAATTCGCACTGTGCTCTTGCGACGTAAAACGTAGACTCCAGATTGGCTGAGAAGAGGGGTTGAAAGGTTAAACTCTGACGTTGATATATAGTCAAACACAAGCACTGACTTCCGGAATTGTTTCGGTTTGGAGCACGAAGTTTTAAGTCAACAAAATAACGTAAGTTTAACGAGAGAAATAATTTCGGTAAACGTGTCACCAACAATATACGTTCGGTGTGTCTCGTTCTCGGAAATTACGGTGTTTCCAGTATTTTGATGTACAGCTGCTTATGAATGTTATGCATATTATTTGCATCAAGGTGATGCGGAAGTGAAACAAGAAAATGTAATTGTAATTATAGTCTTTATTGTCATTGTAGCACGGGGATACAACGATTTTGAGCCTCTGCTTTTTTAACCCATCACCAAGGTGAGCAGTGAGCAGCTGATGCAGGAGTGAAACTGGAAAATGTATACGTACAACTTAACGGTCACTCTTATTAATTTAATTGTCAGCTCTCCTAGGTAAATTCATTTCTTTGTGCTGTCAAGTGTTTTATGTGAACATAAATTGAAGAAACAAAATTAATAAACCACACTGTGTAATTAAGGAAGACAATGTTGTTTTAGGAAAATACCCGATAAGCATGGCGAAAATACGGTTTGGGGGCCAGTCGTGGCACTTGGATGGGACTTATGTTCAACTTTGTCTTAATATAATTTTAAGACTCGTTTGTAATATCGATTTATTAGTATTATTAGTAGTATTAGTATTATTATTCGTGCAGTATTTTTCCACTATTATGAAATATAATGATAGATAGACAGACAGGCAGACAGACAGACAGACAGATAGATAGATAGATAGATAGATAGATAGATAGATAGATAGACAGATAGATAGATAGATAGATAGATAGATAGATAGATAGATAGACAGATAGATAGATAGACAGATAGACATATAGCACTTTATTAATCCCTTGGAAGTTCCCTTTGGGACATTTAGGAAGATGGCTCTTGCATATTTTTACAAGAATAAATCTGGCTCCTATTGAAAAAGGAAACAATACTCTTGCTCAATGTGCAGTTTACTTTACAACACAATTTATACCAAATTTTAGTGTTTACATTATTATATTATCTTTAAGGGTCTTCTGGTGTAGCCTTTTCACTAAATCCCTAGATGATTACAGAAACAACAATTACTTTTTTTAAGTACAGTATATGTTATATGTATGTTCTTAGGTTAGGGTCTTTTAAGAATATTTTTATTTTACAATATGATTTTTATTTTTTAAATGGGGAAAAAGACATTCAAACTGTATCTATTTCTCATTGAGTTTCAAAGTTGACATTTTTGTGGTCCACATTTCTTTTTTTCAAGTTTTCACAGTGAATTCTCCTCCCTCATCTTGAATGCATTTAAACCATGATTCATATCTCCCTTGACCCTTTCTTACAGTCTTGGAGCTCTTCATGTAAGATGTAATCAGTCTGACTGAAAACCACACATACTTAGATACTGTTTGCCATAAAAACTACATTAAGTTAAAAGAAATAGTTGACTGATAAGGCAAAATTGTTGAATGACAAGCCATGGCTCTAAAAGATAGATGAGTGTAAATGTTAGTTTAAACTTAATAAGAATTCTGAACTAAAAAAAAAAAAAAAACACTTCTGACATTATGTGCCTAAGGGTGGTGTTACATATGTATGAATTCAAAAACAGGTAAATGTATTTTAATAATCCATACATAAATAAATATATGTAGATTGGACTGTTGTTAGCTACCTTCACTTTGACACTTTTCTACCGAATACTACAAAACTCCAATAAACAACAGGAGTTACAGGAAAACACTGTAGCTCCTGCAAAACTGCTTTTCTCATTTAACAAAGATAAAACAATTTGCTCTGATTTAGCATTAACAGACTTCACAAGTTTCATGTTGTACCTCACAAGATAATGATTTATTGAATTTCTTCTAAAAACAAGATGACTGCAAAAATATCAATGAATCAATAAACTATAGTCCTCTGAAAACTGTATCCTAAATTTTCTATATATCTATATAATAATATAATTTTCAATATCTTTATTTATTTGTATTGATTCATAAAATTAGTTAGCCTGCTAAATCGGGCAACTTCCAGAGTAATATTTTGCAACTTGTATAATACTTATTTTGAAGTTCAGTTTCTGATGCATGCCGTAACTGTTTAATCACAAAACCTAGTTAAGTTAAATTTGTATTTTTTTTCTTGTTTATTGAATGTCTTATAATAGTATAAAGAGAAAAATAAAAACAGTTGATTCCTGGTTACCTTGTTTTACTCTGTCAAGGTTGATTAGAGCAGAGAACTGACCAAAGAGATATTCTTTTCATCTTAAATTGGAGAAAGCATGAGGTGAAAGCTGAGGGGAACAGAAAACCACAGGACTGGCCTAATTGTGCAGCCCCATTATGGAAGCATTTAACTGCCCTGACCTTTTTTTACCACTTGGTCAAAACTCAGTATGCATAATTGAAGGCTATTATCATGATTTAGTTTCTCTTTATCACCTGTTGGAGAATGAAAAGAAACAAAGCAGGCCGTAAAAATTTACACAGGGTGTGAGAAAAGAGGATGCAGATTGTGTGCATTAAACGCTGCAGGTGACCTTCAGTTTGTGATTTAAGATTTTACTGATTCTTGGGGCTGATCAATTAACCAAACAGATGCTAACAAGAGGAGTTTGAAGCCTGGGCCTAGCTCTCCATTCCTGACAGACAGCACTGTTTACTTAATTGGAATGTCCTTCTGTCGTTACCACGGGGTCATAGTCCCTGCAGAACAGATGTTCCAGTAACTAATGAGTAGCTGGGCTCACTGCATGGGGTCAAAGTTGAACTCCTGATTTAGCCATACCTCCTCATGGAGCGCACAGGGTCAAATTTAATGTGCACATACATAAACACTCTTGTGTGTCTGTCTGCCTGTGCGTGCATGTTTGTGAGAGGCGGACAAAGGTATACAAATAATTCTTCATGACATTCACTTAGTGCTCTGTCACCATATATGATGGTGGGAGCCTAGAAAGGATAACAGAAAACATGCTGTCAGGTGATAACTTACAGCTCAGTGTCTAAAGGCATTCATTTTCATTTTTCTGACAAGTCCAGCTTGGCTAACTAGCAATTTAGCTGGTTTCTTCTCTGCAACTCGACACACATTGCCCTGTATTTAAGCACGCACCGAGCCCAAGTCACCTCTCACTTCACGTGGAAGGAGTAATCGCATGTTCTGGCCTGAAATCCATAATCAAGTAAAAGTTTCTCAAAACCTTTGACAGGGAAAAGTGTTGTTGGCCCTTGACCAAGAGAGATGTTAATTGAGAAGTAATGGAACATACAGAAATTCTATTAACTGGTGCAGCAGTGTGTTGATTAACCAAAGTGTCAAAAACCATGCAATCTTTGCACAATTTCCCTTGTATTAAATAAAAAAAAAAATAGTCTGAAAGAAGCAATGTATGAGATATGTAAAAATGTGGCTTTTAATTCTTTATTACAGGGAAACAACCTGAGGTTTAGTTTTTTAATACCATTTCAAAAAGGAAAATACAGTTCAGATGTGTTGAATGTTATCCTGCTTATATGGTGTGGTATATCAACGCTTCCACAGTAAAAAAAAAGTGAAAAAAATAAAAAAGGTGTTTTATCTTTAACTCTGTGTAATTACTCTGGTGTCAGTCAGGGGACCTGCACTAAAAACTTGCCAAAGCTGATTAAAATCCACAGGGTCCCAGAGTCAGAGTGACCCACATTGAGGACACGCACAAGGTTGTATGGCACCAAATCCTAGCAATAAAAAAAAGAGTTACATTGATTTAGCTGAAAAATTAACAGTCTTGCAACATCAAACTGAACTGTTTGCCGGGCTGTTTTTCAGGGAGGGCCTGGCACTAAATGTTTACAGTTTCACTAGTAAACATCCTGAACACAGCAGGCTTTTTGAAATGTTCCATTTGATTTTCTGCAGGTCTAAAGGGGGTGAAACATGAGTGGAACAGTCCGCCAGATCACGATAAATACCGATCCAAGTACGCCCTACTTCTTGCGAGTAGACTGGGCCGTATATCTGGGTGCTGGATTTACACTGGTTCTCACTGATGGCTGCTCAGCGTGGGTTGGAGAAGGTAAACCCATTAAAATAACTAGAGACACAACTTTAGTTTGTCGTTGTTATGTCAAAACTAATTTTACTTCATGGTGATCATGTTAAACATCCATCTGTATTAATATTGGTCATACTAATACTGGTATACAAATATTACATGTCGAAAACATCCAACAATACTTACAGGAGGTTGTTTAAAGTTTGAATGTAAGAAAACATAATCATTATATAGTTTATTAAAATTATAATTTAATATTATATTATAATCATACAATTGGACCACAACATATTGACATCACATATTTTTGCCGACCCCAGAGACTGAAAAGAGTAGCCAGATTACTGCACAGAGTACTTGAAGGAACGCAAGTTCTGTCACTTTTTTCAATCAAGACACACTAGCTCAAACATATGCTGTTTTTTAAACTCGATTTATATTTATGAAAGTGAACAGATTCTTTTGTTTAAGATTGTGAGTAGTGTTCTTAATCATGATTTTAAATTGTATTGGTACACCACATCGGGTCATGGCCCCTAGGTTGAAAAACGCTGGTATAAACGAAAGGTTTTGTTTGTATCTTAACACTCGTTCTGATGACCCAAACAGTGTCTTGTCCTCACTGATGATCTGACGTAGCTGCCTCCCAGTGACAGTGTCTTTATTGGAACCCCTTGGGAAACAAGACTTGTCTTTATTGGCTTGGCTTTATTACTCTTTTGACCACAGACAAAGTCTTGGTTGTCACCTGACTGGCTGAACCTCATGTCATCTGGTAACAGTCTTCACTGCTGCTCCCATAACCAGAGGGACAGCAGTGGCCTTGTTTCACATCCTTCTCTTCTCTCCTGTTCTGCAGCTCACAGGTGTATAAAATAGATTAAATCCTACAGGGCTTTTCTTTGTACCTGTGAATGGAGGTTGAGTGTGTGCATGTGTGTGGGTCAACGCTTAAATATGCACCCAAGTGCATATTCTGTGGAAGGACACCTGGAACATAACTGCCCTCTGGTTTTCAATCGCTGTCCATCTGCAGAGCTGACAGCCAGAGATGGGGCTTCTGGGCTGTAAGTGTTCCGGTGTTTGATGTGTTAATTGGGACCCTCGCTCCTGAGCAGCTGGGAAACAGCTGATGACATTCTCTGCAGTTTCTCTGCATGCTTCTGCTCAAATGGGCTTTCACATGCACACACACACTGCTGAGTGATTAATGTTTATATATTCATTCTTTTCAGTTCAGCAGTTATTTCCCTGCTGCCTGTTTTGCTACAGGTTAATCGTAAATGGAATGAACAGGTTTTATGTACATTACCTGTCTGGGGTTTAAAAATAATGAACAACCTAGTTATACACTCACTTGGTTGAAAATGTTTTAAATGACACGGCTCCCAATACATAATTCCCTGTGGTGGATCAAAGTCTTCATATATGTAATTTTTTTTAACATTACCTTCCTTCTGATTAGGCTTTTATTGCAATTTTAGCACTAAGAAAACCTAAGCTAATGTATTTTTTTTTAAGATTCTAAAAATGATTGAACGTTTTAAAATATATAAATGATCAAAGCTGCAAAACTGAAAAGAGATGAAATCATTAAAAATAGACATTGAGCTCCTTGAAAGACGCCTCAATATAGATGTGGTTGAAATGTAACTAATTTTAAAAGTCTTAAAAGTTTCAAATTTTTAATTACACATTTTTCTAATACAAGTTGACCATAACTCGAGGATATCTAACAAAAAAAGTTTGACAAAAACATTTGCGTTCAGTTTCAGAAGATGATGTGACCAAAGAGGCCGAGGATTTGGGAATTACTAGAGAGAGGTATGTGAAGGATCTCCTGCAAGCACTAACAATAGGTGACGACGGAAGAGAAGGAGGCAACAAGGCTGTGTATTCATTTCAACTTGCCCCAGATCACTGCCAACTGTCGTATCAGAAGATCTGCAATGATGTCACGGTGGGTTAATACATTTATGACATTTATGGGATTTCAAGTTATTAGACTAGATTAACAGACAATGTTATTTAGCCTATTGCATTTGGCAGCACACTGAACTTTGGCTGCAGTGCAATGCATCACTATTGCTCAATATGAGTCAGGGGGGATAATGCACATACAGTATTTGGCAGATTACTTTCTGAAAGGATTGCCACATTTTTAACTTGCAAAAGCTGTCACAGATAATATAAACACCCTGCTATTTTCAGTTATGTTTTTACTCAGTATTAGCTTTTCTAAAAAAAAAAGAAAAAAAAAGGGACCATAAATATGACAATTTTAAGCCATTAAGCTGTGGAAAGACTGCAAACATGCAGTTTCCTCCTTGTGGCACTTTAAAATAAATCACCTGGGTTTTTTTCTTTTTTTCCCGAAGGGCCACTCAGCTAGTCATGCCATTCAATTATTTTCTTGGTAAATTATTAGCAATATGAGACACCTAACAACAATAGAGTAGTAAAACACCTTATAGCGTCAATACAGACACAGGGTGTATACTGGAAAGGTTAATGTTGTAGAATCTGCACATCACACACAAACCTCGTCTCACTGTTCCCTGAGGATAAATGCAAGTAATGACATCCAACAAAATAGAAAGGAAGTGTTATGTTTTACAACGGGCTGTTAAAAAAGATAAGGTTTATAATCCTCAAATGTTATGACAAAATTGGAAAGGACGCCTCGTCGCCCTCAGGCCTCTTTAGGAAAATGGTAAAGATAGGAATCATTCGCTTTATTGACAGGGATAGTTGTCTAATGGCTGCCGTTTGCATGCTGTATGTGCAGATGGTGGAGATGGCCAGTCACTTTCCCACGTGAAGCCACATCTCTGGTTAAAATGCACTCTCTAGTCACTGCCTGAAGAGCAACAGGTGTGTGCGGTGTAATAAGGTGGCTGTCAGGTTTGATGGACTCCAGGTCATCTGTAAAATTAATGGATTTTGGTATATTTAACCTGGAAAATGAAAGAATACTGTTGTATATAGGAGACCACTGGACTCTTTGTCCTGAGACTTCTGTGCAGACAGGGGATACCAGAGGGAAGGAGGTGGTGGAGATGATCCATGGAGATCATAAAACCTGATTTATGGACCAGGCCGTTCACATCTAACAATGTTGAACAATGGCTAATGTCAAGGCATTTTCTCCCCCTGCAGTTCCCCCCTGGCAGAGTGTGGACAAGTGTTCCTGCAGAATGTGTGCATTTGTCTGTGTCCGGACATGCATGGACATCTGTTGGTTTTAGACAAAGATGTCAAGCTGTCAGCTTTTGAGTGCTGCTATTAAAAACAAACTTAGTTTTCTTTTTCATGTGATTCTATAGCTAATGTTTGTGCTGTTTCATTTCCTCTTAATACATTCAATGTTAGAAATTCGCACTTTAGGATCAGAGAGTCTTGTAATGTAATGTAATCCATTTGAGATTTTGTAAGTGAAGTCATACACAATAGTAATGAGGAGAGTTTTCTTAGTAAGCATGTTTTTTGAGCTCTAACAATGAACAACATGCCTTTTATCTTAATGACAATATCCTTGGCTTTGACTGTGTTTTTGAGTGCTAAGAATTCAAATTCACAACTGTTTTCATAGCCATTAAGTCAATCTAACTGAAATTTTCTAACTTTGGTGAAGCTTAGAGTTTAAGATATTAGTTTAGGAATACATTTTATAATTAGTTTATGCCAAAAACAACAACAACAACAACAAAAAAAAAAAAACAAACAAAAAACACCAGAAGTTTTAAATAGATGTATTCTGCACCATTATTACTTGCAATCCACACAGCAGTCAGCATTGTGTGGGCTATGTGAGTGGTAGACGCAAATCAAAGAATCCTGCACCAAGGACTATTTGCATTGAGTGCAAACTACTGCTCCGGTCAACACCTGCTTCTTCACATCTCTCTTTTTTTTATTATTCCCCTTCCCATTGCCCTGCCTCACTTGCCTTGTGCAGTACACGCCAGAGGTTAAAAAAGTGGAACATATTTTCCCAGCTGGATAATTTGAGGGTGCAGAAATGAGGAAAAATGAGGCAGGTTTCCTTTGGGAGTAGAAGAAAGACAGGCTGTAGACAAAACAGGTGGTGAACTTAACCTGACATTAATATTTTATGAACGCAACCCTAAGAGTTGTAATGATGGATGTAATTTTGGTGCTAGGAGTTAAACTAGTTTTTAGCAGATGTTTAACATGTCTCACTAAGACATTATCTCCTCCTTAATGTCTTTTTAAGTAAAGCACTGATCTGTCTTTGTGGGGGGAAAAAACTGACATTTTACTGTGAGGATAAACATTAAACTTATGGGTTTTTTTCAATTGCCATATAGTTTTTTTGTTATTAAACACTATTTAATATAACCTAGTGACTGCAACAATACTTTTATTTAATTGATTGATTATATTATTGATTGATTGCTTTTGGTTAAAACAATAGTGTTGATCAGTTTTATTAGATGTGACAAATGGACACAGCCACTCAAATGTGACTCAGATGTTTGTGATTATCTTTAAAAGAAGTCACTGGAGACTCAATCGCAGCTCAGTTCTCAGTTCAGACCAGCTTCTGTCCTGGGAAACTGGGACGCTCATTCTTGGTAGTTGTGGTATTCAAACCCACAGGATTGGATGAGTCTCTAGATGAGACTGTGTGGGTGAGGGTTTTATGATCAGCAAATAGAACTTGTTATAGTTCACTGGAGGATGCCTGTGCTGGAGCCAGGAATTTTTGAATAAATCACTTAAAAAGTGTGAAATCTGTTCGTATGAGTGTGTTTGTTCATTCACATCCTGAAGATGTCAACCCTGTTTACAAATACTGTAAATCATAAACTTATCTGCAGAAGCCTTGGGGCTATTGGTGAAGCTTGATTTATAGATTATTACAGATTATTGGAACCGACATAATGGTCCATTGCTGAGACCTATTCCTACTACCGAATTGATAAAGAAACATTTTTACATAATTCTTCATTGGTTTGGCTACCCTGTTTTAAAAAACACTTGTTTTTTTTTTTAATTTTAACCAAATACCTTTCAAAATTGTTTCTCAGAACAAGGTGACAAATAGATAAGATTTACCAATATTCTACAAAGAATACACGCATCCTGGGAGATCTGTCTACAAAAGTCTAAGGTTGAAACTGTTGCTAAATGTGCTAATGTGCTATTGCATGTAAAACCACCATACTGAAATAGTCTTGGTGCTTTATTTAAAACTTCAGGTTGTTGATCAAAGATTGTATCCTGGAAACAAACAGCTGTGCCTCAATTTGGTGCTGAAATACTGTGAGGATGGACTTAGCTCATCTCAGCTGAACTGTAAGACAATGGAAACATGGTTTAAATCAAAGGAAAAGGGAAATTCTTAATGCTCTTTTGCAAAATTATCTAAAGAGTACAGGCACATAACCTGAAGCTGCCTAGCAAATCTACCTAGCAATACCTTGCAAAAGTACACTTAATTTGCCCAGCCCTGCTGTGATTGACAGCTGACTCATGAAGTGTAGACCTTATTCCCAGGTTGAAATCATCATCATGCTCTTTAAAAATAAGCCATTTATTGATATTTGTGGACACAATTGTGGAATTTTTTTTTTGTATCTTCTACTTTGACTCCAACTACCTGCATGTCCTCGCTCACTGCATCCATATATCTCCTCTTTGGCCTTCCTCTTAGTCTCCTACCTGGTAGCTCCATCTCTAACATTCTTATACCAATGTGTCCACTGTCACAGAGGAGGCTCTGCACATGTCCAGACCATCTCAATCTGGCTTCTCTAGCTTTTTCTCCAAACCTTCCTGTCTGTGTTGTCCCTCTAATGACCTCATTCCTGATCCTGTCCATCCTTGTCACTCCTAAAGAGAATCTTAGCATCTTTAACTCTGCCACCTCCAGCTCCTCCTCCTGTCTTCTGCCTATTGCTACCGTCTCTAAACCATACATCATGGCTGGTCTTACCACCGTCCTGTAAACCTTTCCCTTCACCTTAGCTGACACTCTTCTATCACAGATCACTCCTGACACTTTTCTCCAGCTGTTCCATCCTGCCTATACTCCATTCTTCACCTCTTTTCCACAGTCTCCTCTGCTCTGAACAGTTGATCCTAAGTACCTAAACTCCTGCACCTTCACCACCT
>NC_024328.1:15839414-15853479 GCF_000523025.1 Cynoglossus semilaevis
ATTGTATGGACATTGTATGGTTTTGTATAGTTAACTGTTTATATAACATTATCACTAAACAGGCTCCCTGTTCTCATCGGGCATTGTATTTATAGCACCCCCTGCAGGAAAGTAGGAAACTTATATACAAGAACATTTAGCGAAGAGGAGAATCAGACAACAATGAACACAAACTGCTGAATAAAGTATGAAAAGGACACAAAGATTTTTCTAGATGTTTCCTTTCTCACTTCCGACATTACACTTATTTCACTTACATACCGTAGTTATTAAGTACAACCCTTGTTGTAGGGTGTAAGCTTATAATGAATGTTAAAAGCCTGGATGGAAGACATGGAGAGACTTAACGATAAAGTTGCCAAAGTAAGGAGGAAAAACAGAATAATTTAAACAGTCATCATTTTACCCTTAGTAAAAAAAAATAATGACTCCTACAGATGCAGTTCAGTTTCTGTTCTGCTCTCTCTGTCTGGAAAGTTGTTGTTCATCTTATTTAAATAAGGCTAACAAAATCCATCTTGCTGTCACTACCGTCATCTTCCAGTTCACTGGAGTTCTTCATTTAAAAAAAAAAAACTTCTCAAAATTACGTGACATATGACAAAATCTAAATAATGTATTCCTGTCATCCTGAAGATGTCTCTTAACGTTATACTGATAACTGCAGATGGCTAAGGGAGAAAGTATTTTTTGCCACTATCTCCTGTCTCTCTTTGGTACTGTGTGATAGCCCAGCATTCCTGTTCTTGTTAGGAACATCTATGTTATCAGAGATGGACTGGCAACTGTCTCCCCTGACTTCCTGCTCTCTATCTGGACTTACGCCTCTGCATGTCAGATGAGGGAATTGATTGGACCAGTACGTCTCCAGTTGATGCCCACCCTTCCCACGCTGCCCACCTTTGAACACTGTCTCTTTGTCATCATGCCCACTGTGCTCGCCCACTCACTTCCCTGTTTTCTTGGACACAATAGTTGTTTTCAAAATTCAGAGACGTGGGGATAAAGGAAAGGACAACTGTATTTGACCTTGAGTGTGCTGTGTCAGACTACGGACATGTCTCTTTATCTTAAGTGGTGCTTTGACAGATTTAGAAACTGAAGCCTATATTTAATGAATGATGGATTTACTTCCTCAATACCAAAAACGAACAATTAGCAAGAGCTATTGGCGGCACTTTTTGGTACGGTTGTGCCAGTGATGAAAAAGTCAATATTAATCGAATAAATAGTGCAAAGTCTTTGTCATGATTTATTAATATTGCAGTTGCATTACAGCAGTGCTGAACCCTGCCTGGCTTTTTTACTGATGCGTACACATGCATTGTAAAATGACACGTTCAATCATTGATTATATTATTAGGCAACATTTCTGCTTGGTTGCTAGAAGGTCTGAATGTTAGATCTACATAAAGTTGATCTTTTGGTCGTAAATAATGTGTTTGGTCTTCATCATTATGTTGGAGCGTTCGATAAGAACAGCCATGTGTAGGTTGGAGCCACAGTGACGTATGGAATCACTTTCTCTCCGGCTGCATTTATCCGGCCTCGTCCTCTACACCACGTTGTCATTCTCCATGGGTTTGACCTTATGCGCTTTCTAGCTGTTTGCAGATAGACACACAAACAAACAGTAGGACCACACACTCAGACATTGGACCACATTGTATTATGAGACTGATTAATCATGAGAGGTTTTGATTATTATCATATTTTTGTTGATTTGGGTTCAGACACAGAAGGTCAACTTCTACATGAAATAAATGAAATATCTAAAACTGAACCATTTATTCTGTGTGTTTTCTGACTGGAGGAAAAACAGAAAAATGTGGCAGTGGGTTGTGCATCACAGACAAACAGTCTGACCTCCCACACCTTGGCAGAGGTGGTAGAAGCATGCAAGCTGACCTTTAACTATCCAAGAGTCTTTAAACCTAAAATGGAGTTTTGTTTTTTTTTTTCTGTAATGACCGATTTGTTAGACATAGCGTGTGGGGCTTCATGTACAGATTTATACCCTTTTTTCTTATGCTCGACAGTAAACTGAAGATAAATGTTTGCTGATGTGGAATTCACGTTTACTGCAGCAGATTTTATTTCAGTCCCTAAAAGTCCAGAAACCAAAACACAAGCTTAAGTATTAAAAGACATAGGAAGTTGAATAAACAGCAGTTCAGTGGTATTTTTCATTGTTATTTTGTTAAATAAGGGTTGTGTTTTGGTCGTTTTTTATCTTGATATGGGCTGTGTTTGATTACTAATGTGCCTGTCAGGAAGATTTATGGTCCTGAACAGTGGTGGGAGGGTGGAGCCTTGATGACAAAGTTTGACCAAGTCTCAGTGATTTTTGTGCAAAGAGAATTGTAATATTAATATGGAACATTAAAGCGTTTGTGAAGGTGCGGAAATATAAGTGCGCTCAGGGTTTGACTGTACAAAGCCTTAACATTATCCTCCCTGCTGTGGCTAATTTACAGCCAGATGACAGATAAACGAGAAAAGGTAGAGGAGGGTTTTAGAGGAGTAAAGATCAAAGCCTTCACAGTAATCACTCCTCACAAACTCTGCTGCTCTGCATACAGACTGTAGTGTTGGGCGCAACTGGGTCCATCTTTGAAGTGGACGTTGTTCAAACAGCCCTAACAACACGCATCTTGGCCGTTCTTCAGCCTAAACTGGTTGCACTCTTAAAAGTCCACCATCTGGCACAAACACCGCATTGCGTATTCGTCTACTCGTCGAGAATTCATGAGTCTCTGTGTCACACAAATGTTCTCTAAACTCCTGGGAGAAGCCTGCACTGGATCACTGTGACATCCTGATGTTACTCTAGATTTTTATGAGTTCTCTGCAACCTTGTCCCCCATTTGATCCTGGGTGGTCTCTGGAGATAGGTTGTGTGAATTATGAATAATCATGAAGTATTATTAACTTTTTCACCAAAATATCAGTAATTGTAAAGATTTACAGACAACAGAAGAAGACTTTCTTGGAAGGAAAGACTTAGGATAGGAATAAAAATACTGACCACGAGGAGGATTAATAGACGACGGCAGGTATAGGTGTGTGTGTGGGGGGGGTGTTGCTGTGGGAGTGACACAAAGCAAACGTCCACTTACAGGGACATGTTCACGACCAGCGGTGCAGAAAACAGCTGTGTGACCTGCCAGGACAGTATCAACCTGAGACAAAAATGACAAGTATTTAATGAGCGCTTTTGAAGATAGAGGCTTTATTAGTGGTTCCGTGACCTCAATTCAGCCCGGTAAAGGTTTAGCAGCTTCACCTTCTGGTTTCCCAGTGCATTTTGAGGAATAGTCCACTGTCGGTCTGTCTATTTTTGTGTGTGTTTGTGAATGGGAAAATCTCCAAGGCAACGGGCAGAGAATGATTGTGCTCCCATTTGGAAAAGTTTTACGAGTCAAGCTTGATGAGAAGAAACGCTGTAGATGAACACTATTTAATATTACTTTAATTATTATTATCTTTCTTTGAATGTTGTTTTCTATAAATGAATAAATATTCTGCCATTTTAAACTTTGGGAGCTGATTAGTAGAATCAATTTTACACACACCAACTAAACTTTGAAAAAAAAAAGAAAAAAAAAATTTCTGAAGTGAGCTGAAATGCCCCAGCCCTGCTGACTAAGTGGCAAAATGCAAACCGAATGAGGAATGTTTTATTTCTTCTAAAGCCTGGTTGTGATTCCAAAGAGCCTTCGACAAACCCCGACAAAGAGGAAACTGTGTGCTCACTTGGATAGTTTACACCCAACCACTGAATTCATCCTGTGCTTCTCCTAGACTGACGAAAATCTTCTCATCATCTAAAAAAGGTCTCTCATTGATGTAATGGTTTGTTGCACTTCCATTTTGCACTGGCACTTTGAATAGCGATTAGGTGCAAGTGCTCAGTCTTTTTTTTTTTACTGTTTGTATTTCAGAACCCTCTGGAGCTTCTGGCCCTAAAATCTGGCCTGTTTCTCATGTCATTCATTATCTGATTTTCCTAGAGGATCCACAGCTGGAACCTGGGAAACGTGCCTTAAATCTGTCATGTTGTCAACTCAGTCAGCTTTGCTTAAAGGGAAGCATCCAGAGGTCCCTGACAGTTAACTGTCACCTGTCAAAGTGGGGTATTCCCATAGTGCTTTGCCGTTACCAGTTGACAAATAATACGAGATCTCAGTATAAATAAATAAAAAGTACACATGTTAATTACATTTAGACATACAATTCAAATCATCTAATAAATGTTTACATACATTCTGTCTTGGTTACTGTCCTGTAGTTTCAACTGGAGGTAGCCTGTTTAGCAGTAATGGTTTATAGAAAATTATCTTAATAGAAACATTATTTTCTTCAGAAATCATTTAAATGGGTTGTTTAAGAGACGAGATTCCCCACCAGGAATAAAGTACACTTGGGTCAGCTGTCAATCACAGTAGGACGAGGCTGTATCTACAAAGGAGGGCCTGTGGAACAAGTTTGAGAAGCTAATCAAAAAACCTTTGAGCACTTGTACTTCACAATATGAAGTCACATCCTGTGGAGTTTTATCTTTAGGTATTATCTTTTGTTACTACTGCACCACACATGCTTGCAGAAGAAAAGGATTGTTTTAAAAGAAATCCCTGGTCACTGGATATCGTGATTATTATTATTTTATTTTTTTTTAAATCCTTTTCAGGTACACTTAGGCTCTGTGGACCTCCAAGCAGCTCCAGACCCACTGGAGTTAAACCAGGAGATCATTAGCCAGTCCATAAAGCGCAACACACATTTGGAGTCCAAAAACAAGAAGCTGATGGAGGAGAACCACAGACTGAAAAAGGAGCACCAGCATATTCTTGTAGAGTAAGAAGGCGAAAGAAAGAAACTGTGTTGGTGAATTAAAATGTATTTATAAAGCAGAAGTTATTTTCTTCTGATGTTTAGTGCTGGCGTTTGTTTGTTCAACATCCGTGTTGCATGCAAGCCAGATACGTTCTGTTGCCAGTTGTTAACATCCATAACAATAATCCAGTATGACATCATTACTAGTCATCCATTAGGGAGGGGTGGAGGGCTCTGCCCAGTGTTGCAAACTGTGCTCGTGTTTTCCGGTAACTGGCTGAGTTTCACTGAATTTTTCTGTTGACCTTTTTATCTGTTTTTGTGTGTGTGTGTGTGTGTGTGTGTGAAACATTTCTCTAAAGAGAGAAAAACTTGTATAAGTTGTTTTTTCCTGAAAAGTTCACATTTGCACATTTTTAATATTGATTTCCCCTGCAGTTTACAACAGCTGGTTGACAATAAGGAAACATTGGAGCAAGACCTGTACACACGCTTTGTCAAGATACTGAATGAAAAGAAGGCAAAAATCCGAGGACTGCAGGAGAGACTGCATCAGCTCCAACAGACCGTTCAGCAGAGAGATGTGGAAACCAGACAAAGGTTAGAGCAATTCTACAAACTGTGGACTTTTAGTAGAGTTGTCAAAATTATCGCTTTAAGTGTGATAATTAATTTGTGAAATTACTTGGGCACTGTATATGCAATAATTTTACTGTCCATCCACCATTCTTTGTTCTAAAATAAATAAAAAGTGAAATGGGATTAAGAGGTGGCGCTTTGGCCCAGAGTCAATGTCTCTGTCATTGGTGTGGAACCCCAGGCTTCACCTCCTGGGCAAGTTTGAATCCTGGTTAGGGCAGTTAATACCTTCTAGTGGACTCACCACCCACAGGAAGGTTCAGAGGGGTTGGTACGGTGCAATGTGATTTGGGTGGTGGTCATAGAGACTGCTGGCCCTGCGACCCAGTAACGGATAAGCAGATGAAGATGGATGGATGGATGGTATTAAGAATCAATAATTGGATACCTGCTCTAGACAAAGACTTATTACTTAACACAGACATGAATTTAAAAATCCAAATGATTAATTATTAAGGCATATGTTTTCAAATGCCACCAAGACAGCTTAGAACATTTGAAAATGGGACATTAATTTATAAGAATATACTTGAATGAAGGACAAGAGATGAAGTTGGGCCTAGAATAAAAAGGTGACCCCTAAAAGGAGCTGACAAATACAGATGAAATACTGATCTATTTACAGAATTCAAGACACAGGTCTCGGTCATGCCTTAGTATTTATTAGTTGGGTGCTAAAAAAATTACTTTGCCCTTATGAGTAAGACTGAATGTTCTGCTCAGGTCCTAAACAGAACAAACTGACCTTACTTATAATACACAGCAGTGACTTTCTTTGACCTGCTGTTGTCTGGTCAATGCTCATTTTTTATTTGTTTTTTTACACACACAGTCACTACTGTTAGACTAACTTTGCTGCATCCTAGACTCTTTTGTCCTTTGTCCTCCTTGCCTCGGTTTTAGCAGCACCTTCTCTAAATTTCTTTATGTGGTACACATGCAAAAATATATCTTAATAAGGTAATAATTCAATTGTATGTAAGTAATAGTCCAGCTAGCACCATTGTGCATGGCTGTTGGCAAGCTTATACAAGTAGATAATGGGGAGTTTTTGACGTGTTTCCAGTTGTGTTTTCTTTTGTCCACGGTACAGTACAATTTTATGATTAAAAAAAAAAAGATTTATGATTAATTTAAAGTTCTGGTTATACACTTCTTTGTGCTCTGAGAATTCATCTGCAACAGATTTGGCCTCAGCAGAACAATAGCCTAATTGTTTGTTTTCTTTTTCTTTTTTTATACTAGCTCATGTTATGTACCCACCATGTAAGAGGCCTTAGATGGAAGAGTTTACTCATTGTTGCTTCTCATAGACCTGGCTTTGACTGCATCCCTTGCGGCCAGTGATATTAGGATAACTGAAGGGTTTTGCCAGTAGTGTAAAATTGGATGCTGTGTTTTCTTTTTGATGGATATTCACTTGTGTCATGATATTTTTCTTTGTTTTTCCACATGTTTAGCATACCCTGAATTAGTCCACGTAACTCTTTCCTTAATTCGTTGTTTCAGTGATGGCGACTCCACTGATGTTGAAGAAGATGATGGAAGTCAAGACCAAGGAGAAGTGGCGACGCCGAGCGTCCATCCTTCACAGGAGCCCACCATCTATATCACAGGTATATCAACGCTACATCATTGAGACAATGACCTTTACTAACAAAAGTTCCAAAACGTTTCACTTGCACCATGATACAGTATATCTCAACAACTCTATTGATAACAAACAGATTTTAGCATCTGTCTCTGCCCTGTGATTACGTAAAGAAGGCTATGGAGGCACAATAAGAGCAGTTTATAACTAAGACATTACGTGCACTAACTGGAAGAAACATAGTTTATGACTCATAATGTATGAAAGGTTAAACCCAAAGCACAATTATACACATATGTTGCTGGACATGATGACTATTCTACATGTTGATCAGAGAGATTTTATTTTCATGATCAAAATATTTATAATAATAATAATAATAACTGCTTATATTTTAAATGCCTTTTTAAATCTCATGATTTCAGTTACATTTAAGAGATTTGAATCTTTTGCTTTGTCTTTGACCAGCCATAGTCAGATAATTAGGCACATTAAGCCATTAAGTATAGATAGCAAGATTTTCCTGTTTTTGCATACATCCATGTTCATGAAGATCAAAACAGAATTAGTTTATAAGATTTCTTCGCTCATATTCACAGACTTAACAGTTAATATTATTATCATTCAGGAAACATTACCTGTGTGACACTGATTCTGCATGACTGACCGGAGCAAATATGGATTCAGTCCGGATTCAAAAGAGTTTGTCATAAAGGTTAGACATACATATTTTAGTGGTCATCTCTTTGAGGAACAGGCTCCACACTTGGTCCTGGTTTTCCCAGTACTCCAGTCTCTCAGAATGTGACTGACTTAATTGTTGTTAACTCGGTCCACAGCTCTATCTCAGTATTAAACACATAAAAAGCTCAATTTACCAGAAGAAAAAAATGTGAAAAATTATAATTGTTTTTTATTTTATATCTGGTTGAAAACATTTTGAATGCACCTTTTTCTGCATGTGTTGCATTTAATTTAAACAGAGGTTTCCAGTCCTTCATGTTTGTCACACTTTACAGTAACACAAGTAATAACAACTGATTTCTCTCCACATTTACACAGTTTGTTACGGGACTGAGGGGTGCAATTATCGAACATGTAAAATTTTTGCCCTTTCCCGGTACCTCACTGTGATGTCATAGGTCACTGTGTGACTCAATAATGATCGTAACCCTAAAGAAACTCTTTACTTTTTCCTTAAACTAATTTTACTGCCCAATAAACTCGACAGTCAAATGTAATTGATTATGTAAGGAGGAGGTTAAATGTAAACTTAAAAGCAGACAGGGGCAGAGCACACACCCTTGGGTAGCTGGGTTCTGGGAAACCCTTGTCATAAACCCATGTGGCAGACTCCACCATGATTGCTTCAACACGCTCCACTGAGAGGTGGTCTTCCACTTCCTGCGTCACACGGACTGGGCGTGATGTCACATCTGCTGAGTCATACACCCTGCTCTAAGTCCACAGTGCACAGTGATCTGCTGTGATATCCCACAGACTTTATCTCTCCCACACTTTATCTGTGTTAGAAACTAAACCCAAGGCAACCCTGGGGGAAATACATTTACCTCACACTCTGAAGTCACACACTGTAGGAGGTCTTAGATTTTGGCACACACACACACACACACACATACTCCCATTCTGGCTTTAGTTAAGACCGAGTGAAGGTTGTAGATTGCTCAGGGTGGGTCTTGGCTTACACACGTAAGCGTTGTAAGTAAGTGTTGCATATGGTCCAGAACTGTGTGACTGTGCTTCCTTGTGTTTCTGTAAAAACCACCGACCAACAATCTTATCTGCGGGCTTTGATGGATTCGCACCATATTTTCTAGAAATGCTTTGCATTTTAGTCACTGTTGGTGTGTATGTGTGTGAGTGCTGTAGTATTTACAGTTAATCAGCCGTCCCTCACGTCAGTCTCTAGGCGTTCCCTCTTTTGGCCGTCAGCATGGTGCTGAAACGAGACATGCATTTCCTACGGCTGTCACAAAATGTTAATAAAAAATCAAATCTGCCGTTTAAATATGTTTTTAAACAAACATTCATATTTTATACTCTGTCAGGTATGATTGAGACTGCTGTGCACATGTGTGCCTGTCACATGAATTACTTGAGTCTTTTGTAGCTCTAAAATCTAGTAGTAGCCTACCAAACTGAACTGAGGGACATTTATTCACTACTCTCTCACTGCTGGTGATCTGAGAACATAAAACCTCATTGTTATCTGTAACAATCTGACTGTTAGTCAGCACACGACTCAGTCACAGTTAAAGTGACCAAAGGTCTCTGGGTTAAAACCTTTTAAAATACACCTGATAAGAAAGAGTAACTGAGGAGAAGTAGAGACAAAAGAAGAAACCCTCCCTGTGACCTTCTGCCTTCAGGTCTGACATCTGAGAGTGGCAACACAGGAAATTGATCACCCACTGTAGTGCAGTGATCTCTGGGCAATTCCTCCAGAGACTTAGATGGATGAAGCAGAGTGAAGGGAGAAGAGTGAGGTCGTGGCTTCAGGCAGTGTTTCTCAACCTTCTTGTTGGGTTCTAACAGATCAGACAGGCCTGAGCACAGTGTCAATTGACATACCATATGATTAAATGTTTTACTTAAGAATATTCAGAATAATTTTATTAATGTGAGTTTTACCTTTATTTCACTTTATCTGAATTCTTCAAAGACTTCGATTATCTACCTGAAGTGATCGATCTGTCCATCTGTGGATGAGGCTAGCAGCTGTGTTTAAGGTCAAACAGGTGTGTTGGTTTGTCTGCCTGTATATCAACCATTATAACCTGACTGTGACCAGGCTTGTGTGGAATGTCAGATCCCTGTATTTGATAAAACTCCACCAGAAGTGGCCTTTAAGGTGTGACGTTATCCAGGTCATCTGAAGAAAAATGTTCTGCAACTGCTACAAATTGAGGATGGGTTCAGCTGATGAAAATTGAGAACTTGAGCTTTGGGAAAAGAACCACCAAAGTCATTCCAAGAATGTGTTAAAAGTCACCAAGCATGATTCATATGTGTAAATCTGCATTTGAAGAACCTGTTACCAACAATTATAGTTATAAAACAAACCACTTTCAGGGGCTAGACGCCCAACTACCATCAGAAAAGATACCACGACTCTTTAAACCACAGGTTGGGTTTTGTAAGGAAGAACATCCAATGTAAAAACCTCTGTAGTACCACTATGGGGATGACCTCTGTAGTGACCCATGACAACACAGAATACAACAAATGTTTGATTTTTTTTTAAGAGAGGTATGTCCCAACATCAACAAAATTTGCTTTTTAAACTAACTGTCTCTCTGGGTGGCTGACCTGCCTGCAGTCCAGAGCTGTCTCAATAAAAAGACTGTACAGGACACAGTTTTCTAACAGTTGTTTTCTTGTATGCTTATTTGTGTTGCGTAGGTCGAAATCTTGAGTGTCATGGTGTCCCAGTGGACCGTACATTCTCTGACAGTGAAGAAGAAGAACAACCAAAAAGGAAGCGCAGGCTGCAGAAGTCTTAAAGCTTCTCAGCAGGAGTAAAGCCACAGTTTACTCTTGGTGAGTACTTTACAGTTTATAGGGAATAGCTAAAACCTTTCTTATTTCTATAAATGCGACAGAACAGAATTAACTGTCTCTCTGAACCAGGTTTCCGTTTTCACTTGAAGTTTATTTACATGCTCACAGAAATGCATCCTAGCAGCAGATGTTTGGTGCATGCATGGACGTTTTTTCTTCCACTTCTCTCATTGAAGGAGGTTGACTCATCATTTTGTTTGTTGGTGGTTAAGACCAAGCACAGATCTGGACAATTTTTCAGCTGCAACGGTTTTTGTTTTCTACCATGGCTTCCTCATCCTATGCACTCAGTCATTGCTCTTCAGTAACACACGAAGATCATCTTTTACCCCTGACCACAGCTGCAGCTTCTTGTTGCAGAACTGTTACACATACGTTACAGAATAATCTCTATCTTAAAATAATGCAATAAATGTAATAATAATAATTATTATTATTATTATAATAAACAGACTTGCTCAGAATTGCAGTGGTTTCGAAGGAGGGGGCGTGCTCCCATGGCGGTTTAGAAAGCAGATGTAGAGGGGCAGCAAAGACAAAGACAAAACACAGATCAAAGCACACAAAAAACACAGATAAACTGAAAGTATCAGCCTCAAAGGTTTGAAGATTATTTTTTCTCAGAACAGTCTGATCACAAACCCAAGTACTTATTGATTACGGTTATTTATTAGTACTCCAAAGCGCCCTGCTGTTAGTCTCTGTGATCTCCTTGACAACTAAATAAAAGACAAAAAGAGAAAATTAAAGACTAGGTATTTGACATATTAAACACATTCTCCCACAGACTAGTCATGCATAGCATAAACCATAGAATTTGAACGTCACAGATCTTTAATTCAAGGTCAATACAACCAGTGGAGTGAAAGGGAATCCAATATTTAAACCTGAACATAAACCTTGTAACTTAGTAACCATGTCTTTCTCTCAGTGCAGCAGTCTCTACAGCAGTAGGACCAATGAGAATTTAAAAATTAAACCCTACCCTACCCACACCATAAAGACATGTACACTCATGTTTTCTTTAACTAATAGCATATATATATGAAAAATATATGAAATATATACAATTAAATTAAAATTTAATTTAATTCTTTATCATGACATTGCTGGCTGCTACAGCACTGATGAAGCCTCTTATTTTTATTATTTTCTTTATTATTATGTTTAAAGAAACCAGCCACTAGTGTCCACGAATCAGTGTTTTATAGTGCCGGTCCCAAGCCCGGATAAATGGTGAGGATTGCGTCAAGAAGGGCATCCGGCGTAAAACTTTTAGGCAAATCATATATGCGAATCATTAAAACGATTTCCATACCGGAACGGTCGAGGCCCGGGTTAACAACGAAAAGAGGAAGAATAGAAGTGTTGGTCTGAAGTTTGGAACTTTTATCATGGTTCAGATTGGAAGAGAAATTGAGTAGAGGTGAAGGTAGAGATGTGTGTGAAGGTAGAAATAGAAGGAGTGATGATAAATGTTGTTAGTGGTTATGCCCCACAGGTGGGCTGTGAGTTGGAGGAAAAGGAGAAGTTCTGGAAGGAGCTGGATTGGATGATACAGAGTATCCCCAGGGGAGAGAGAGTGGTGATTGGAGCAGACTTAATGGTTATGTGGGGGAAGGGAACAGAGGAGATGAGGAAGTGATAGGTAGGTTTGGTGTTAGGGAGAGAAACCTGGAAGGACAGGCAGTGGTAGATTTTGTGTAGAGATTGGAAATGGCTGTGGTAAACATCTATTTCCAAATAAGAAAGAAGAACACAGGGTGACGTACAAGAGTGGAGGCAGGTCCACACAGATAGATTATATTCTATGTAGAAGATGTAATCTGAGGGAGATTAGAGACTGTAAGGCGGTGGAAGGTGAGAGTGTAGCCAATCAACATAGAATGGTAGTGTGCAAAATGACGATGGAGGTGAAAAAAAAAGAAGAGAGTGAAAACAGAGCAGATCAAGTGGTGGAAACTAAGGAAAGAGACATGTTGTGAAGACTTCAGGAAAGAAGTAAGGGCAGTTCTGGGCCGTGTTGAGGAATTCCCAGATGATTGGGAGACTACAGCTGCAGTGATTAGGGAAACAGGTAGGAAGGTGCTAGGTATGTCCTCTGGGCAGAGAAAGGAGGACAAAGAGACCTGGTGGTGGAATGAGGAGATCCAGGAGAGTGTGCAGAGAAAGAGATTAGCGAAGAAGAGATTGGATAGTGACAGGACAGAAGAGAACAAACTGGAGTACAACGAGAGGACAAGGGAGGTGAAGAGGGAAGTGGCCAAGGCCAAACAAAAGGCATATGAGGAGTTGTATGAGAGTTTGGACACAAAGGAAGGAGAAAAGGAGTTGTATAGATTGGCGAGACAGAGAAATCAAGCTGGGAAGGATGTACAGCAGGTGAGGTTGATTAAGGACAGAGAGGGGAATGTAATCACAAGTGAGGAAAGTGTGCTGAGAAGATGGAAGGAATACTTTGAGGAGTTGTTGAATGAGGAAAATGAAAGGGAAAGTAGAAACGAGGAACCAGAGACTATTAGGAGTTAGAAAACCCATTCATCAGTTGGTCCCGATGACCAAGTTGAAGTATGGAAGTGTTTAGGAGAAGTGCCGGTAGATTTCCTGACTAGGTTGTTTAACAGAATTTTAGAGACGGACAAGTGGCAGAGAAGTATGTTAGTTTGGTGCAGGACATGTATGAGAATAGTACAACAGTGGTGAGGTGTGCTGTTAGAAGGACAGATGACTTCAAGGTGGAGGTGGGACTACATCAAGGATCGGCCCAGAGCCCCTTCTTGTTTGCTTTGGTGATGGACAGATTGACAGATGAGGTCAGACAGGAATTCCCATGGACTATGATGTTTGCAGATGACATTGTGATCTGTAGTGAGAGTAGGCAGCAGCTAGAAGAGAAGCTAGAGAGGTGGAGGTTTGCACTAGAAAGAAGACGAATGAATGTCAGTCGCAGCAAGACAAAGTACATGTGTGTAAACAAAAGGGAGAACAGTGAAATAGTGAGGTTACAAGGAGCATAGTACTTAGGATCAACTGTTCAAAGCAGAGGAGACTGTGGAAGAGAGGTGAAGAATAAAGTACAGGTAGGACGGAAGAGCTGGAGAAAAGTGTCAGGAGTGATCTGTGACAGAAGAGTGTCAGCTAAGGTGAAGGGAAAGGTTTACATGATGGTGGTGAGACCAGCCATGAGGTATAGTTTAGAGACGGTAGCAATAGGCAGAAGACAGGAGGCGGAGCTGGAGGTGGCAGAGATAAAGATGCTAAGAGTCTCTTTAGGAGTTACAAGAATGGACAAGATCAGGAATGAGGTCATTAGAAGAATGTTAGAGATGGAGCTACCAGGTAGGAGACAAAGAGGAAGGCCAAAGAGGAGATATATGGATGCAGTGAGGGAGGACATGCAGATAGTTGGAGTCAGAG
>NC_024328.1:15853635-15854925 GCF_000523025.1 Cynoglossus semilaevis
GGAGCTGGAGGTGGCAGAGTTAAAGATGCTAAGATTCTCTTTAGGAGTGACAAGAATGGACAGGGTCAGGAATGAGGTCATTAGAGGGACAACACAGACAGGAAGGTTTGGAGAAAAAGCTAGAGAAGCCAGATTGAGATGGTTTGGACATGTGCAGAGGAGGGACAGTGGATACATTGGTAGAAGAATGTTAGAGATGGAGCTACCAGGTAGGAGAAAGAGAGGAAGACCAAAGAGGAGATATATGGATGCAGTGAGGGAGGAAATGCAGATAGTTGGAGTCAGAGTAGAAGATGCAGAGAACAGGGCAATATGGAAATCAATGATTCACTGTGGCAACCCCTGAAAAAAAGGGACAAAGCCGAAAGAAAAAGATTATCATGTTTAAAGACATTTTCAATTATTTTGTAGAAGATTAGTCGTCAGATTAATCGTTGCAGTTTTTCGGAGATTTTCTGGTTCCATATCTGCAGTACATGTCTTCAGCTGTAGAATTTTACTGTTCTTGATGAATATATTGTACAGAAAATGGAGGAACATCTAAGAGTGTTATTATTGTGTGGTGCAGTCAACAAGTTCATATTTTGTTTGTTTACCAATTAGAAAAACCTCTTCCTTGTCATTTAGCCCATGAAATAGAAGTTTTGGTTAAAACAAATGTAGTTTTTAGTTTTTCTGGTTCTTTCTGGAAATGTGTTTGTTGACACATTTATAGTGTGAGTTCCTTTCTCCAGAACACAGCTGCATGTTTTCTCTGACTGCCTGACTCAGTGCACTAGAATGACCAGAGATTCTAGAACTTTTGCCTTAAAAGGTGGTCAGACTAACTACACGTTTCTACTGAGTCAGGCGACAGACAAATCGTCGTTTCTCCACAACAGGAACATACATTAGCAGTGTCCAGATGTGTTTTTTATCTGTTAAAACAGCTGATCTAACAACCTCATTACAGCCTCCCACAGCTGACATTTGGGTGTTGGCCTGCAAATAAACAACAGCATAAATTACTGCAGTGTTTAGTGTCACAGGGTCCAGCTACAAAGTGAGAGAAATGGCTTCTAAGTGGAAAGAGTCAAGCATCCATGTTGTCTTTTACATGAGAGTTTTCATAGAGCTATTAGATTCCATTTGTTTGTTTAACATTCTAATGGTGTTATTTTTATATAAGACTGAATGTTAGATTTGTCAGTACACTCGCCAATACCAGTCCTTTTTTGAATAATTTTCCTTATCTTTTTCCTCCTACTGCTTTATCTCCCCCTCCTCTTCTCAGTTTACAAAGGATATCTG
>NC_024328.1:15855022-15879573 GCF_000523025.1 Cynoglossus semilaevis
ATTAACCCTAATTCTGAGGAGCTTGTGATGGAAGAGGTTTTCTGGATCACTTCCTGACTCTGTGAGAAGAGAGTCATCCCTCATTTCATCACGCAGCATCACAACAGTGTTAACCAGGCCACAATGTCCTGCTGGTGTGCCCAGATTTGGTGCTAGATCTGTCCAAGATCAACTTCTTTGACTTTAGCTGTGACAGTCACCAGCTCTCTGGCAGATTTGCTGCTTGTCTTTTATTTTCAGTAAATCAAAACGAAAAATGATTAAATTATGCCATCCTGTCTCCCGTGCCCCAGACTGTGTGATTCCATCCAGTGCCGCTGTAATCCCTGTTACCCAGATGTGGTTGTGTGTGTGTTCATGTAATGCCATGCTCTTAATGCCTTCCAGGGCTTCCTCAGGAACCGATGGTGTTTCTGTTAATGACATGAAGAGCATGGCAGAGGACGTGGGCCACGAGTATGGAAGCAATTTCTCCAGATCTTGACTTCACCCTGTGACTGGCTGCCAAGCCCCTCAGCCTTCGTTGTGTGTCAGACCGAAATAAAGAAAAAAAAAAGAAGAGTAACAACTACTGCGGGACAACAGGCTACACCCAGAAAACAGGGTGTCACCACCTAGGAAACAAAGCTGCTTTGCTGCTGCTTATTCATCTTGTCCTGTTGATCTTTTCCTCCCTCTTTTCATTATGAAAATAAACCATACATCGTCTCTTTCATTTCCACTTTCTAAACTGGCATTTTGCAGGACAAATTTTGCCCCGTGCACTTTTGGCTTTTGTCATCTGGTCTTTTATTGTGCTGTGTGTACTTCTGTGGCCAAACTTACCTGAAATAGCTTTTATTTAGAGTGTTTAATAAGGTAAGGTCAACACTGGACTTGAGGAAATGTGACCATTAAAGTATCTGACCATTCTACCTTTGACTTCTGAACCTTTCTGCCATCCTCAAGCATTTTGATGATACAGATACATCTGCTGAATGCGAGGGGTGGTCTATAATCCCTCAACATGTGCTCACTGGATGTTTAATCTCCACAAGAATCTCACACTTTTTATTTAGATGGAAGCACGGGGCAGTGACTGGGACTAATTGACAGAGGAGTGCATTTTGATTGTTGCGGGGGTTCAAAAAGTAATAAAAAAAAGAACATTAATAAGGAGGCATTATTTGTATATGCTTTAATTTATGGTGTTATCTTTTTTAAAATTTAGCTATAAAATCCTGTTTTTTGTTTTTTTGTTGCAATGTGGGTAAATTCTACATTCTAATTCTACAAAACAATTCCACATGGAGAGTGTACTGCCCCCTACAGAGACTTGGCTTTAAGCAGGGTTTGGCTTCAGTGTGGTTAGATAATGGAAACGATTGTTACATACATTTGCATTACACTCTTGGCAACTTAAATGAAGGGTAATTTAATACACAGTATACTGACAGCAACAATAAAATGTGCAGGAGTAGCATTTAATGGGCAAATGTTCAAGTGCCTTTTACATTTACTCTAATGGAAAATTTAAATGTTCATTTGACCTAATCTGCATGTTTTTGGACTAGGAGGAATCCAAAAATAAAATCCAGGCACACAGGGAAACTTCCTTGCATATATGTAGAATATTGTGTTGCTTCTTCTGTTATTTCAGCCAAAGTTATATAATTCAATGAATGTCTTATCATCCTCATCCACTTGTCCTCTGTATCTGCAGAATTCCCATCATCCAGAGAAATGACTGCAGTCTTCTTGTATTTCCCGTCACAGTGCTGCGTTCAGACAGAGTGGTCTTTGTTGTCCAGACGTGCCGTACTCCAGCCTCCACCTTATACAGTAATGTCTGTGGCTGTGTCGTCTGACTCCAAATGTGTTTTGAAAACTGACGATGACTTCTTCTGTTGATGACCTATATTAATTACTCAGTGGGTAGTAATGCTCACAGTTTATTTAGACTCACTGTGTTGGTTTTGGGTTTTCTTTTCACACATGCAGTAGGCAAACAAATATGTAGGTGTGGTTTGAAGATGATGTACACACAAGTAGAGGCTGGGATGGAAATGCCAAAGTTATCGATGTGGACTGTTTTATAGAGATTCATCTGAATGGACAGGATAGGTTGACATTTTTTTATATATGTTGAGTAGATTTTTTTAACAAAGACGTTGGTGTTGGAGTAACCAGGCAAGGAAAGAGGAAGAGAGGATCGCAGTGAAGAGGCGTGGCAGAAAAGATGAGGTGTAGCAGTATTGGAGGAGAAGGATGGATGAGGTGGAGGCAGATGATCTGCTGCGGTGACCCCTTATAGTACATTCACAAATACAATAATCTAAATCATCTCAAAGTCACAAGATCATAAGGTTATTGGTCAACCCAATGAGAACGATTTTTGTTTTCTTTTTATTGTAGATTTGGTTCGGGTGACATTGTTCTGAAGTGAATTTTGGTTCATGATCATTTGATATTAGTGATCTGGAGACATGTTAGTTTTAGCATTAACCACACACTAAAACAGTAAGTAATGATGGCGTTCATTTATTAAAATACATCTATGTGGTATACACACTTACGAAAATGCTCCAGTGTTTATTTAAAACTGACCTGAAAGTTTGAGTCCAGATTACACCCCCTGAAGGACACCATTTTGAATTTGGATTTGGTTCAGTCTACACAAAATAAATAACTAAATGCACATCTGTAGTTTTAATCTTTGAAACATAAGCCCTTCCATATACATATATAATTTAAAACACCAAATGCTAATCCTGACCGATCACTTTATTGTAATGAAATAAACTTTAAATATTGTTTCTACCATGTATTGTTCTTGTATTCAATTGGCTTTTGTTTTGTTTTTTTGATCACTAAAATATGGCCCCCATGCTGCGTCTGAATGTGATTCTTTAAAACATTGATTTATGATCAGTGGACCCATAAACATGTTTTATACACTTTTTTTACACAGAAATGTTAGGGGTTTTATTGGGTGAGCTTTTTTTCTTCACAGTGGGCAATGGCTTTTTTTCTGCGAGGGGTGGCACACGTGGAAGTAAAACAGTGAAAAGGCTGTTTGAGAATCAGATGATTTATTTCAGGGGATTAAAGCAGCTGAGACACAAACTGTTTGGTCACGTTAAACTAAATCTGTTATATTAAGAGTGTTGTCTTTGTTTTGTGTAGACGTGACAAACGTGCAAACCAGTATTGGACTAACAGCATATCAGTCATCATGTACAGACAACATTTGTTCAGTTGCGATGGTAGTCTTGTTCACATCTGTAATATTGAAAATATATCCCACTTTAAAGACCACATAATACCCTGAATATTGTATATGTGAAGCCTTTCTAGCTAATGCAGTTCAGGGAAAGGTCTTTGCATTGGTCTACACGTTCACTTTGCCGGTGGCAAAAGAGAATCTGTTTTGTTCCTGCCGAGTCATTAAAATACCCTTTTGATCATCACATATAATGAGTGACTCTCTTTCATGTGCTGGTGTGTAATGATTTGTGTCATTATTGGAATTAACCCTAACGATGTGCAGGTTTTAGGAGAATGTAATTGAATATTAAATGTATAATGATGAAGACCTACTGCAGAGTGGGTCTGTGTACTTATGAAGCAGATTCTGATGTTAGAAGGAGAAGCTGATTATTGACTCATTTTGCTTTTTACCAAAACTTGGCACCCCGGAAAAGTGTGTGAAAATATTTTGGCTGGTAATTGTTGTTTTTCATGTACACTAATGTAGCGTTGCTCAATTTGTATGCACTGTGTGTATACCACCCAAGCCTTTTAATGGATGGCCAAATGCACCAAAATCTGCCTCCAAAAAGTATAATTGGACCCAAGAAACCCAAAATGACTTTCTACAGCTGACCTAATTTCTCTCATGAGTGGGAATGCATTATGTGATTATCTTGACTTCCTCTGGGTCTGAGACCAAAGGATCGATGATCTGTCCACAGTTCCTGCTCTTGTGTAGGCCTAAATACTGCCTGGCTTAATAACCCACTGTCTCACACACCCAGTTCTGCTGTGGTTGAAGTACAGTGAGAAGCAGGACTCCTCAGGGAATGCTTCAATAGTAAATTAATCTTGCATACAATACTGTCTTCTGGAGCAGACATTTTAAAGATCTTTCTGTTAATTTGACACACATGACAATTTAATTTGACAACGCCATTTGAAATGTTGTAATCCAGGAGGTCATGCATAGGCCAATCAGAGTGAAAAAAAAGGTTTTTGGAGAATGACATGTTTCCCACAATGCTGTGTGGTGGTGACACTGTTGGCGACCGTCTATGACACTGTGATGATCTGTTCCTGGTTATTGGATCATTCCGCTCGTCTCCTCGTCTTCCTTCGTTTTGATGTAATTTCCATCCATATCAGTATATTTCATGTAAAGTGACAGAAGTGGTGATTCACGACACTCCAGTCCTGTCAATCATCCATCCCCCAACAGTTGGGCTTGGGTTTTAGTCAGATGATTAATATTCTAATCGATGGGAACAATACTGACATTTTCATCTTGAGTTGGAGCCAGACTCTGTATGCCTTTAATGTTTAATTCAAGGAAATAATACAGTGATTGTTATATAAATATCACTTAATTGTATCTTTTCTTTCTAATTGTTTAGCACTGTCTGTGCTAGATCATTAGTGTTTTATGTTAGTGTAATCTTGTAATTTGACAAAGACAAGTAACTCGTGAACTTTTGAGAACAATGATACTCAATGCACTGAATAATTAGGTTTTACCCTTAGGCTCAAATAACCCTTAAATTGTATTTCTTTAACTAAGAAATGTTGTTCAACTGGCTGAGAAAACTGTGCTAATCCCTCTTTCTGCTTTTGGCTCAAAAATGTTCAGACACCTTAGAGGCCACATAAATAAAATTAAATAAAGATCACATTTTTGTTTAACATTATTATTTGATGCTTATTTCAGATTCCAGTCACAAGCTGAATTGGATGGTTTGGTGTGATGCATTTGGCCCACGTGCCGCCGGTTAATAATCACTGACATACAGGTTCTGTAGTATTCTGGTACCATTTCTACCGAGAAACTTATCTTAAAAAGTAAAAAGGAGAAAAAACAAGCAGATGGCGGTGTCACTGCAGATGACCACTGATCCTACAGTTTCTCTTAGACTAGACTTGTGCAAAACAAACCTGTCAGCCTCCTTTAAAACTATCTGAAAATGCACCATCTGTCACAGTCTTCCTGACAGCTGCCTGTTGATTGACACCTGGTACAGAGAGCTGTGGACAGTTGAAGCACTTATTGAGGCAGTGTGTGCCTTTCTTTTCTTTGTGTCTCCCCAGTAATTATTTTTTATGTTGTGCGGAAGTCACAAAAACACAAGGGTATACCTGGAGGCTACGGAGATTGGCATACTGCGGTTGTTGTCATGGAAACATAACTGACAGAGATATACTGTACATTGAAAAATATTATAACACACATAAACACCAAGGCAACAGGGTTCATATACTGTTTTTATTTCTTAATTTAAGTTCCACATCAAATCCATAAGCACGGGATTTATTCAGTAAAACCTCCTATATTATGTCCTCCTTAGAAATTGAACTAACATTATTATGAAAACAACATGACTAAAGTTAGTTTGCGTTCGGTCAGTTTCCTTTGTGGGCCTCCTACTAAAGCTAATGGGATCATCTTAATGTCTGGACCTCCACATTTGGCTTTGGGTTCAGGTTTTTCAAGAGGCTTTAGAGTTAGATTTCCCATACACTATATATACAGTATATCTTCTATACATTAAGTTTACAAAAATACCCCGGTGTAACACTTTGGACGATTATACATATTAAGCAGCATCTTTTAAAGTAACTCTCATAGCTTTTTAGACTAGAGTCTACATCCTTGCACAGATGAAGAAATGTTTTCATGAATAATTTCTCAGTGTATTTAGTAAATTAGGCCAAATATAATTTGTAATAAACCCAGTGTGCTGTTTTATTCTTTAAAATCGGGAGATTCTTGGTATTTGTATACTTAACATAGATAATATAATATCTTTAAATATCCGCAGCTTTCCCTTTTCAAATTAGGTTCACCAGAACTGTTCTCTACTGGTGGGAAATTTAATACCCCTTTTATGCAGTCTGAGGTGGCATGGTGCCGGAGGTGGACCATCTTTACAGGTCGTGTGATATACGGGTCATCATGAGGCCTGCACAGTGGATTGCCAGGATCAAACACTCTTTGATTAGCTCCTTGACTCACTGATTTATGGATACTGAAAGGCAACCTGATCTCCATGGCCGGTCCCAGAGCATAGAAGTTTTACATAGCAGTAAGTGACTGGCTGCTTTCAACTTAATGATGAAGGCGCAGCAGTAAAATGATAACATGATTCCTGAGACTTTAAAACGTAGTAGTCATTAAATAAGCTGGAGGTCGGGTGGGTTCAGGTGGCAGAATCCACTTAGAATTAGGTCACTTTGTGCTCCATGTTTAGGGATGTTGGACAATCTGTTTCTTGGGGTTGTAATAGCAGAACACAATCTGTATACAGTATGTCAATAATTTAATGCTTGTTGTATATCTATATATGCATTTTTGTTTTTATTTTTAGGACAAATTTTACTCATCTCTGGAAGCTGTTATTTCATTCCACCATTTTTCATTATTTAAGAGCTGCCTGGTGCATCGGTGGTTAGTGTTCTTGCCTTACAGCAAAAAGATCACATTGTTCAAGCCCAAGCTGTAACTGACCTTCTGTCTGGATGGACTTTACATGGTACCAGGTTGGTCCTGTTCCCTTACACAGCCATATAACAGCCACAATTGGATGCTCTGACTTGATGATGTACATTAATCACAAGTCTGATTTAATGGATTTTTAGATTATTCAATTTGTTTAAAACTGTTTTTTTTCTTTGTTTTTTTTTTTAATCTATAGCTTTTTGTCCTTCTGGATTTTGCAAGACCTACCATTATAGTTACATGTTGTTGAATATCTTTCAGTGTACCTTTCTGCCCAAGCATTTAGGAAAAATATATTGCATTCTTCAGTCAGTGGCATGAGACCACAGGCATACTGTGGTCTTAATTGAATCTACCTAGCAGAACTCTGTGGGAAAACAAATCTTTTTTCGAATAAAAACAAAATTATGTTGTTTTTTTAATTATTATTGTTGTTTTGGTCATTGGTCTGAATCCCGGCTGAGGCAGAGAGTGTTTTGTTGTTGGGTTTGCCCTTTCTCCGTCTGAGCCCATTCAGATATAATGTTGATTGGTCAATTAAACATTTTGAATTTACCATGTGTTTTTCCATGTGTCTCTGGAACAAACTGGGATTGTTTCCAGCTTCCTTTGTGAGCTTTAATAAGATACAGTGACAGATGATAAAGAAAACAAAAATAATAATAAATCCTTTATAATTTTACACGAAACATATACGACTTCAGCCAAGAGGATGTCAAATAATTTACTAGCTGACGATATATGCAAGAGATGTCTTAACCCACATATACATATATAATCAGCACCCAACATTACCACCACATAACCAAGCACCACACCCACGTACACGCACACGTTCTCAGCTAACTCCTCCTTCCTATTCTGCTTTAGCCAATCGCGGTGATCATTAGGAAACAGCTGATAAAGTGCAACACCCCCCTTCGCCCCCCACCCCTCCCGACACTGTGGAAAAGCCAAATGCAGACAATCCACTGAGTCACTGTCAGCTGCAACTCAGCCAGTTCAGGCAGACCGTCATGTATATCACAAATACACACACACACACACACATATATAACATCCTAATATTTATGTTATAAAACACAGTTTCCTACACAGACAAAATTGACTGGTACTGTTTTGTGTACAACTACTCAGAATTGTTTTTTGGACAGAAGTGATTCTCAAGACTTACATAATAAAAGTGTGTTGTTGAAACAAATTAGTAGTTGATTATGAGTCAAGTCCAGGCCGAGGCCGGTCTGCGTCACCCTGTTTCCATTGTCCTTTCCAAGTCCTAATGTAACGAGTGCGCTCTCCATGTTCCATCAAAGTGAGACTTCATCAGCAGATGGTGCTAACAATGTGCAGAGCAGTAAACTCTCTTGTAACACAATGAACTTCTTTAATAATGTTCAGTGTGGTTTATTTTACATGTCTGTCCATACTGAGTTAATTTAAAGTTTTTCTCCAGTTCTTAGCGGAAACGAATTTACTCTAAAATAACACTGTTACCTCCCCCACCCTCCCCTTTGGATGGGGATGTACCTCGAGGGCACAGGGCCAAATGAAAGCATTTTCCCTCCTCCACCAAAGGTGTCTCATTCACTTTTCACATGGGCACTCTGCCCCTCCTTTCCACCACTGACGAAATAACAGTGTGCGTTTGGAAAAATAGCTAACTCTGTTGCTTGCCAACACTTCACAATATTCTGTCGCTCCTCACAGAACCAAGATCAGCCGGGGACTGGAATTCTGCAACTCTGGAGCATCAAGGAGAGGAGACAGGAGGGATAGAGGCAGGGAGATAAGAGTGCTGCTACTCCTGCTGCGCCGGATCGGAGTGGACATATCTTGGCACATTTTACGCACGCCTGTTGCGCACTGCGAATCAGTGGATTTAAGGGCACAAATACCGTTATATCTACATTTTATGGAGTAAAACTTCTTTCACCGTAAGTGCCGGTCCCATTTTGTGTGATGTTTTAGCGCGTTCTTGGAACACCACTGTTGTATTTTGTGAAGATTTATGGTAATTACCAAGCTGTTTAAGTTAGTCAACTAAATTAACTGTTATTTTAATAATATTATAATAATTAAACAGCAAAGTGTCCAGTGATGCCGCGTCCTCAGATAACCCACAGCTGTGTCCCGCTACGGAAAACGATTCTCAAGCCTTTTACGTTATTTATCACTTTAAAAAAAAATTAAAAATGTATTATTGTAATTATGTTAAGATTCGTGGCGAGTTATCTCTACTAGGAGCTTTTAAGACATGGGACAACGAACAAGACATGGGACAACGAACAGTTTTTTTTTTTTTTTTTTTTTTTCTTTTCTTTTCTTTAGTTAAGTGTCCTCTTTAACAGGGTTTTAACTCACGGTAGCAGAAAATCCGTGTTTCACAGCAGGGAGCAACTTTAATGATTAAAATCTCTGTGAAATGTGCAGCCAATCAAATGCCTGTGTGATGCCCAGTAACTATTTGAACTCGTCTTATTTGTATAAAACCCGTTTTATCCTGCAATTGATCGCAAACACATTTAAATTAACGGAGAAAATGTGTTAAGTGAGTGGAGAATATGTAGAAGTCCAACTCGATTTTGCACCAGCTGTTTGCACTTCTTGTTTCTAGCAGATTATTGTTTAATTACTTTTCCACTAGGATGCACCCATCGACTTAGAATGATGATCTTATCCAATTTTTACAATGATCATTACACTAAGAACAAAAGCCCATTCACGCACTAAAGCTTGTAATCTTTTAATATCCACACTTTTCCGCACTCTCCCTCCTGCCTCTCTCCCTCCCTCTGGCTTTCTTTTTTAGAGAATAGCACTTTTTTTCATCAGCTCCCCTCTGAGCCGCCACTTGTGTTTATACAGCGGGGCTCAGCCTCACTGCTTCTGTCCTCCTGTCTCCAAAAACTCTGCAGCTCGACCCCACAGGAGGTTTTATTTTTTCACCTCTTAGCTCTACCACCCACAAATCCATTCAGACCTGAGCCATGTCTCCTTTTTAGGCCAATTTGTAAATGTAATAAAAGAAAACTCACTTGGTTGATAAATAGCTAAAATAAATAATTAAATCATTATTAGAAAAAAATCAGTTATTGTAATCAAAATATAAATTACACTTTTTCCTTGTGCTGTTATTTTAAATTGATGTATTTCTTCTTAAAGTATTATTTCTAGATTATAAATTGCTAACAAAAATTATATTGACTAAGCCTTAAGATGTTGCTGAATTTATGCCCTCACTATTTTCTTTTTGATTTTTCCTCTTAACAGATGATACTTAATATAAAGCATATCCTGTGGTTATGTTGTCTCTGGGAAGCTGCAGCTGCAACAAGTAAGTCATGATTGAGTAACTATGTCTCTCTGTCTCTCTCTCCTGCTCAGCCTCATCCACCCATCTCCACCCCTCACACATTATATTGTTTAAGAGTCTTTCTCCACATTCTGCTTAATTCTAAATCCAGCTCTTTAAGCCTTTTCTCTTCTTCAAACCGTGATCTGGTATTCAGACACTTTTAGCCACTTAGCTGCAAACATTTTGGTCAGACAAGTGACACGATTATGTGTTTCACTCTCTCACATCCTTCAGTTGAAGACAGTATAAGGCAGAATCAGTTGTTGTCCTATAAAAACCTGCAAGACTAAGGTGAAGGTGATACCATCACAGAGGTCAGTATCCCAGGGACCCTGGGCCCTCATGGCTTTCTGGCCCCTACAGTCTCTCACCCTGTTTGTGGACTTGAATGGACACCTTTCAATTAGCCCCTGCTCTGTGTCTGAAACAACAGCTGGTTTCACCCCTCATCCTAATAAGACTGTTCAAGCACACACACACACACACACACACACACACATGCCTCTGGGGTTGTCCCACTACTGTATCCACAGTGTTGCCTACACTATTACCAAAAAACAAAACAAAATAACAAATAAAAAGAAAACTTTTTGACATTTGACAGGCGTGATTCACTGTGTTGTCATTCATCTCTGTCTGGCAGTAACAGACCTTATGCATAATAGGAGACGGTGATGAAAATTAGATGTGGATAAATGCTTAAGGGGAGATGATTAACAGTTTCAATTCTCTGTTTTGTAAAAAAAGTAATAAGTAGATTTTTTATATATTGAAAAATGGCCAACTTAGATTAGAGAGAAAAACTGAAATGTATATTTGGGGTCTGTTACTATTCCTGTGGCTGAATTTACTAACAAACATTGACATACAGTATGCAGCAATAGTGTTCCAACCTCCATCCATTTATCCGTCTATCTGTTCATTCATTCATTCACTCATCCTCTACCGGTTGATCTTGTTAAGGGTCAGAGAACAAGTTCAAGCTACTGTAAGCCCAGCCATGTAGTTTAGTGCCACATATAGAATAAAAAGCACACGAAAGGGTTGGAGTAGTAAGAAATGCTATTCACATCCAAATTACAACACACCCTCTACTCGGTGCATCTGTAAAAATGCACCCCATTGTTGTAATTCGCTCCCTTCTTGTGTCAATATATTTCTTATTCATGTCTGTGTCTCTATGTCTTCTTCTTTGTTTATAACAATAATCACCTGGTTATTTATTTTCTTTGGATTGTCTTACAAATGAATGAAAATGTTCCCAGTTTTACACCCACACTGCTCCATTGCCTCACTCTGGAGACAAACAACCTTTTCACACTAACATTCCCACATAGTCAATTAGGACATTTTTAATTAAACTTTAACCATAATCAGCATGAGATTGGACTGTGGGAAGAAACCACAGTGTCCATCACTTACCCACACACATGTGGGGGAAAGATGCAGTTCACAGTCAGACGGACCATCTGCTAAAATCACAATGTCCTACTGATGACCCTCATGCTGTGCAGCACCTGCATTAACCACTCTTCCACTGTGTGGCCCAACCAAACTATAATCTTTACCATGCTTCTCTACCATGAGTGCAGTTCAGTCAGTGTCAAATACTGTAGGTTCCCACACCCAATAAAATATGAACACAAGGAAGAACAAAACTACTTACAAGTGTAAATCCAAAGAAGAACAATCATCTTAATTGTCAGTGTACATATACAAACAACAACATTTCTCCTGCCCCGTTGCAAGCAGTGTTTCTGTCTTAAATACCAGATTACATCTTGCTTCTCATTATTTATCTTTCAAATATTTTTGTAGTTACAGGATAAAAAATGTTTTCTCTCATTTCAGGAATGTTAAATTTTGGGTGTTCAATAAATTGTAACACTGCTCAACACTTGACAAAGCAATAATGATAGAAATTGTCAGTGCTTTTGGAGAAACGTGAAAAACTCAGAAAGGCTTTAGTTGTTAAAAGTAGACGGCATTTTGAGTTTTAGTCTTAGAACTTTGTGACTCATCTTTGCCTGAAAATAATTTAGAAACTGATGAATAAGTTTGAGATATAGAAGCACAAATTGCCTCTAATCATTTCACTTTTTGCCTTTTAGCTTCCAATGGGTTGTCAATAATCAAACCAATTACGGGGTCTCTCTCGGGGAAGGTGAATCTTCCCTGCTTCTTCTCCACCATCCCGACCTCAGCACCTGTCATCACTCCCAATGGAACAATCATTTATAGCCAAGACTACTTGCGGATCAAATGGACCAAAATAGACGAGGGGGTGGAATCAACAGTGCTGGTGGCACAGAATGGTATCATCAAGATAGGCTCCAGCTACAGGAACCGTGTGTCGGTGCCTAGTCACCCTGAGGACGTTGGTGACGCCTCCTTGACGATGGTGAAGCTACGGGCCAGTGACACTGGCACTTATCGGTGTGAGGTGGTCTACGGCATTGAGGACACACAGGATACAGTGGACCTGGATGTCAGCGGTGAGACACTGTTCTTATTTTAAGGAAAGGAAAGTGAACTCCTTGTCATTGTGACATTGTGACACACATCACTGCACACAACAAAATGTGACCTTTGCATTTAACCAGTGTGTGGGGACAGTGCCATGCTCAGAGCACCTTAGTGGTAACTTGGCAGCTTACAACCTTCCGGACCCAAGTCCGCTTCCTTAACCACTAAGCCACCACTGCCCCAGAGTAAGAGTAAGAGTAAGAAGAAAACTTTGGGTACTTGTCTACTACCATGACTCTATATGTAAATTCCAGAGTTGATCCATGTGACCATGTGGGTTACAAATCACATGTTTAAATGGGGTTTATAACCTCATGCATCCTTGCATGATGTTTGCCACCTTGTTAGTGTGCAGGAGTGGGGCGTTACACTGTTCTTTCCACATTACATTCACTGTGCAATGGTAGAATTTAACTAAAATCCCCATACTTAACTTTGCACAACATTTAAATTATGTATATAATAATGCAACAATATTGCAGTACCACCAAGTTAACTTTTACAGTCTCATTGGTAGTGGTGGTGGTGGTGGTGGTGGGGTCTACTTTTTCTCACTTGACAAGTATGCTGGGAGATATAACTCATGTTGAGGGGATGTAGAAAACATGGGTGGAGTGGGGGGGGGGTGTACTGGGATACTTTGGCTTCTCACTGGTTAACGATTTTCACAACCTCTCTTCCAACTATCTGCAATGTTAATTAGTGCCATCAATCACATGTTCTGGGTCTGGATACTGTCCACAAATATGGGGATTTCAGGGCCATGGCATCATCTGCAGCCATCTTGTTCATTTGTGGTTAACTGTATTTTACTTATCCTCTCCATTTATTGCAAACTTCCCTCTTTCCAAAGCAGCTAAGTGGCTGAGTTATTTCACTGATGGTATGTGTTTTATGAGACGTTTGCCATAATTTATGGCACTGACATGATGCTGATGAACAGCAGAATGCTTTGTGAATGTTTGTATACAAAATTTCAATAAGTTTTTATTTTCCCGTTTTTTTTTTTTTTTCAAAATTGATTTATACACACTTCCCCTCAGGCTGACAACACATGGGAAACTTGAAAAAAAAAACCTGAAAATTGTCAGTTGATAATTGGCAAAGATAGTGGTATGACAGAACAAGGTGATCAAGAAACATTTTAAACTGATTTTATTTGGTTAAACGTTTATCATTTTACGGAGAAATCAAAACATATCTTGTTGTAATTATTTAAATATTTTCATATGGCTGCTATAGACAAGGGAATTGTTTGAGGAATGACGTGGACTAGGTCATTGATCACTTCTGATGTTTTTCACGTCGACTTTTCTGAAGTTAAAGACGAGTGATTATTATTGTCGGTTAAGACGGTAAAATATCAGCTTACATCGATTCAAATATTTGCGTAAAATATGAGATTTAGCCAATTAAAGGTAAAGAATGCGTTGACACAAGAGAGGACAGACTTTTTGACTCCTCTCGGGGAGACGTCGACTTTACGTCGTTGCCTAGTGTGGACTATAAAATTATGTCAGTTAATTAGAGCTTAAATGAACCCGCCAATAGTTATTATATTGATAATTAGAAGTGATTTTTCTTCCCCAGAAATCGCTTGTATTTTTGATACGATATTCCTGTTCGTCAGAGAAATCCTACACTAAATGACTAGTCTGATTTGTGAAGTGAAGTATCTAGTTGCATATCATTTTTCTTCCCACCACTTTTCTTTCAGGTGTTGTCTTTCACTATCGGGCTAAAACCAGCAGATATACACTGGACTATGATAATGCTGTTAAAACCTGCAAAGATGTTGGAGCAACCATTGCAACCTACGACCAGCTGAAAGCTGCCTACGAAGATGGATTTGATCAGTGTGATGCTGGCTGGATCGCTGACCAGACAGTGAGGTCCGCTGTCTTTTTATGTTATCCAAAGTCATATGTTTTTATTGCTGTATGAGTATTGCTGGTAATAAATAATACCTTGTCACAACAACTTTGATTTTGTCTTAAATGCTGCCTTCTTCTTGTTCTGTACAGGTACCCCATCATAAAGCCAAGGCAAGGTTGCTATGGCAACCTCAAAAGCAAACCTGGTATTAGGTCATATGGAACCAGGAAGCCCACGGAGACCTATGATGTCTACTGCTACGTAGATAAACTTGAAGGTAAGTCTGCCACAAATCATGCCCCAAAGGCGTAAGCTATGAAAAATTAAGTGTTGCAGGGAAAGCACTGGCACACCCTTCGGCTAAAATGACGAAAGTTACAAATTATTATGGTGCCAAAGCAATTTCTTTCATGCTTTATAAGCCTACTGTGTAAATACACTTAATTATTGTGTTACGTCTGCCAGTTAGGTTCAGGTTTTGGATACTTTTATCTGTTTGTCTGTCTGTGAGCAGTGTGAGCCTAAAAGTAATGGATGAATGTGAGTAACCTCACAAAATGAGGGCTGGTGGCTGAGACTTTGAAGGCTAGTAAATGTTATTACAGGCAGCATGTCCCGTAGTAACCCTATTTTAGTTGTTACATTACATATTCCATGTTTTGTAAAGGCACAGAGTTCCAGGTATAATAAAAAGGTAGGTGGATGTTAGAGAGAAGCTTTTGAGGAGACGTTGAAATTCTTTCTTCCCAGTGAGTGGTGGTTTTTAAAAACGTTAACAAAGTATGTGATAATGAGAGTTTTAAATGTCTTTGGCATGGCACATAAGAACTTTTCACTTCACAGCCAACAGTGTTTTTCTGTTTGTTAATTATTTACTCCATCCAAATGTCACTCTCTGCAACTATGGAGTTGGAGTAAAATTTTAAAGTTTTAATCAAATGAAATATGTGCAAACATGCTGTCGCTCTATATGGTGTCCAGATGTTACATCATTTCAAAATCCTGTTTTTCCCTGTTCAATCCCGACAGTTTCACCAGAGTTAATCAAATATTATATTGACCAAAAGAGCCAGATTGTAAATACAAGTGGTTGTTCCCTCCACAGAGTGGCCGGGCTTAGCCCAAGAAGAGCTTGGCCTGATGACAGAATGTGAAGATGAAGCACTGCATCGAGATAAACGGTTTAGAGCAGTTTAAATATATGGTCTAAATGCATCACTAGCTGTTTTGCCAAGACATTACCTGAGGAAAGCAGTTGAGTTGAGTCCTGTATATAAGTTAGCGTAATATTTTTATTGTGGCTGAAAAATAGATCCTAATTAAAATGTCTTGTACTTCATTATGTCTGTATTGTAGTCATTCTAAGCATTTGCTTTTTAATATTTTTCCAAAAACTATTGCACAACAATTTCAGATGGAAGTTAATCTTTGGGAGAGTCTCTGTTCCTGCTTTGGTTTTATTAGGGAATGCATTTATGAGGGGGATGGGAGGGGAGCATCTCTTAATCTCAATGCCATTGTAAATCACTGGGACCAAACCAACATTTGATATTTACAATGTTACACCCAACATTAACTGAAAACATGTAGTCAAACAGTCATCCTCTCTTGTAACATTTCTTGGCTGAGATCCTGCTTCTTCACATTGTTTAATTTGTATTACTCCTATTGGCAAGGACAGATTATATTGTATGTAATCAGAAAAGTTAACCTTGAAAATGCAACATTCCCAAGGGAAACATCAACCTCACATAATAGTTCAGGGAGAATTCTAAATCTCTGTCCTAAATTAGACAGAGATTTGTTGACAGGCCAGGGACATTGTCTGCATAGCTATCCCACCTCAGAATAATATAAAGAATGAACTACTGTTTTCTAAGTACTTATTGGTGGGAGATGTTTTGGGTCTCTGCCCTGCACAGCTGTGCACTTTTTCAGCTGTTTTTGGGTTATGTCTCCTCTGAAAGGTCAAAATTATTTGAAAGACCTGTTGGCCTAGATCATTACAAATGACACTCTGTTTTAATTTATTTTTGAACAAAAATAACCTTACTCTGCACTCAGACTTTGTTGCTGTCATCTCTGGTTATCTCTGCTCCCTCTGCCGCTAGTCCTTAATTGTTTTGCTCTCTTTGTTTTAGGTGACGTGTTCTATGCCCCTGTGGGTAATAAGATGACCCTGGATGAAGCCAGCGAAGAGTGCAAAAAGAGGAATTCTGTTTTGGCTTCCCCTGGTCAGCTCCACGCAGCTTGGAGGATGGGCCTGGACAAATGTGACTATGGCTGGCTCTCTGATGGCAGTGTACGACATCCTGTTGCAGTGCCCAGAATGCAGTGTGGAGGAGGTCTGCTTGGTGTCAGAACCATGTATAAGTACAGAAACCAGACAGGTTTCCCAGAACCACCTAATAAGCATGGAGCTTACTGTTTTAAAGGTAAAACCTAATTTCAAAGCCTTGTAGATTTGAAAACCCAAAAAATTTTGGATCCCCCCCTAAAATGGAGTATGGGCTGGGTCAGATAATTTTGCATTTAGGCCTAATTTGAAATAAATTATTTTTCCAATAATAGAAGAAGATTCACAATGAATACAAAACAGTATCTTTTAGGTTATGGAGGTGTTTGTAGCAATGCATAAATGTGAAGGTGAGAAGACATTCTCATGTCAAGACATTTTCCAAGAAATTGGAAACTAAAAATAAAAAGTAAAAATAAAGTGAAAACAACAATAAAATATGTGACTTAGTGATAAAACTATCTTGGTCCCCGCTTATGCGTTGCAGGTCTTCACATTTTTTTATAATGTAGTTTGTTTTTCACCAACTTCCAAATTTTAAAGACACTGTTAAAATTTAACATCTCACATGGGATTGTTTGCATACAGTTTGAAAGGGCACATGCTGTGTTATGCAACATGTAAACTGGAAACAATAGAAATAGTGTGCAGATCATTTTCTGTCAAACTCTGGCAACTGGACTGTGAGGAGCTATGATCTCATCTCTTGTATTCACTTCTCCACCCTTTCACCCTCTGCTTGTCTATACTATCCACATCTACAACAGAGTAACATTCTACACTGTTGTTGTGTGTTAGGTTGTTCTCCTCCATCTGTGCTCTTTACTACACGTGTAATTTTGGGAATTAGAGAAACCAGTGAGAAGTAAAATACTTTTCTCAGCAGTACTGTGTCTGTTTGCCAGACTAGTCCAACATATTACAGTGTTGAAGGTGACCTCACTGTCTCACAGTTTGGTTTTCTTTTGCCATCGCTGTTGCCACAGGAGAGGCCAAGAGTAGATTAAAATCATACAAGGAAATGGTGTTTACTGAACAAGTAATGGTTAGACCAGATCCAATTCTAATGGGCGAATTAATGAGGGTTTGTGACAATGTATACCAGTCAGTGCTTGTGTTTGTTTTATCTCTATTACTTCCAGCTGCTGTAATTAAAGCCTCTCAAGCGTTGTCCTTAAACAACCTCACTGTTGTAAAACAAACTAAAGTGCTACTCTGAAGGCACCACTGCCTCCGATGAAAGAGTTGTTCCATGTTAGTAACATTATGATTACTTTTAATTCGATTTAATCTAAGAGCCACTAGGCAAGGCTACTTTCTTAATGTGAATATATCTCTACTCAGACACACAGTTGTATAAGTAGAAATATTTTGGTTAGACTGACCAAAATCACTATGAATAAGAAGAAGGAGATCACCTTTAAACTCTCCTTACTTTCAGTCAGCAGTTTAATGTGTTCAGCTTCCCTTGAGGGGAATTCTATTGACTGATGGCACATTTAAATGAGCAGCAAAAGTAACTAATACCACACCTGTCAACCTTTTTATTCTCACTATCTCATTTTCTTTTTACCTTTCTCCTCATTTCCGCTGTCAGACTTTGTCCTCCGTCATTCTCACTTGTACTTATCAGAGCAGACATTTGGATAATGGACAAAGCTACTGCTGGACTTTCTATATTTGGTCATGCTCGGCGACCCCTGACCTGGCCTTTCCATCTTTACAAATGAGAGGTTGGACAGATAAGCCATCGGCTGCCTAGCCCATTAACTGCCCCTGAGCCATGTTAACTCTTGTAGTGATAAGTCCCCCTGGAGATCAGAGGGCACACAAACAGGCGACACTCACCTCCTGCTCTGTGTATTCTATGTCAGTTCTCTCCCAGTCATGTTATATTTATGCTTCCATCTAAGTGCTTTTCAAGTGCTCGTGTTTGGTGAAACTCATGCCATCGTTTCCTGCTTTCCCACTATATTTCACAAGAGGATCTGTTATAATTACAGTCAGTCTACACAGTCGGACACAGAAGATGAAGATAAATGAATGATGAGGTCGGTGCTTTCAGGATGGGCCCAGACAAAAGCAAAGGTCACAGTAATAGCAGCAATGTTTAAAGCCTCAGGGTGATAATAGTTCCAAGAGTAGATCCCATTTTCCTGTTTGGGAAGAATGTGTGTCACACCTTAAATCAGGGACAGTTTCAGGAGGAAAAAGGTTAGTGCATAATGGTCAACAGCTGGATTTAAACTATCTGTCTCCGTCACAAAAATTAGCTTTTTAAAGCTGCAACACTGCATTTTATGGGAGTGAGAGAGAGCATCAGATGACATCAGATGAGGGGTGGAAAATAGAGGAGACCTGAAGGAGATCGACTCCATATAACTCCAAAAGAAGTCAGTCTGGTTTATTAAAAGAGCATTTAAAGATTCTTGTGCCACTAATGACTGTTAAAAAATAAGCGTGTTTAGAGCACACAGTGATGAAGGACAACAAATATCTCTTCAGGAAACTTAAAATAAAACTGACTTTTTATCAAACTGACAACAAATCTTTTAAAAGTTTATATCAACCAGACGTGTGAATTTGTAAACCACATTGCATGACAGGTTTTCTACTGACTAAAAGGCATTGTGTAAACAATAACAACACTGCAATATAAACATTTCATGGTATAAAATACAGAAAGTTTATATATAAAAGTATATTAAATATAAAATAAGATATAAACATTTATTACTAATGCTCTATTTTCTATAGAAGAAATGTAACATAAAAACTGCAAAACTACATTGTCACCTATAAATTATGTTACATTGACTAGTTTAATGTAACATATTTATAATTATAGCCAGACACTTATGTGCGCTGCATTTGTCTGTTTTTACAGGAACGAAAGATCTGTTTAACCAAACATTCTTGGTGGACATGTCTGTCATACAAATGACCACCACAACCACCAGCTCCACTACTTCAAGGCCTCTACTGGAGAGCAGTGTCTCAACACTCCCTGTAACCGTATCAGAGGCAGATGAGTCTCTACATTCTACTGTTTCCTCAACCGTCATATATATGTTTTCTGCCAGTATGGCTCCGCTGCGTTCCACTCCAAAAGAAGAAGAAGAATTAATTACCACAGTCGCACCTACAATCAGGGATGAACATGAGGAAAGTGATCACACAACAGCTGCTCCAGAGGTGGACCTTAAATACACAGCAGACATTACTGATAAGACGGCATCTGTCTCTGAGACTACAGAGGAACCAGATGATCATTCAGTAATTCAAATAATTACACTTCAACCTGATGTCCCCTTCACCGATGCCTCTGTGGGAACTGAGCCCATGTTTGCTGAGGGGAAAACCGAGGAAACTGTTCTAGGTGTTGAGGTGACCACAGCCATCATCTCTGACCTCAGTGACAGTCCAACAGAATCCACAGACCAACAGACCATTCAGGGTGTTTTCAGCTCCTCTGAATCAACAGACTCACTCACTGAGCTTCATTCAACCACAACCTTCCCAGATTATGATCCCAGTGTTGATGACATTGAAATCATTTTTGCTGTTGAAGGAACTCCACCTACTCACCCACCTCAACGAGTCATTTCCTCTCCAGACATCACTGGTACTATTGATGGGACAAGAATACCTACGACTATTCCACCTAGCACTTTTATGTGCAACACCCGACCTGGCGAGGAAAGTCACCCAAAAGAGCCACTAGGAATGGCAACAACTACAACCCAAAGTCAGGATGTTGGTACATCAGTTGACAAACAGGAGTCAACGGCTGCTATTCTGACTGAAGGTGGAACTTCAGCTGAAGATGTCAAATCTTCTACAAGTGTTTTTGATGAGTCTACTTATCAGGTTCCTGAACACAGCAGCAGTAGCAGCAACCAGACAGAAGTCAACACTGTGACAGAAATTGAGCCAGAGTTCTTCACATCTGCTCCTCAGTCTTCAAGCATGGCTCACAAAACCACAAAACCGGGTAAAGTTGCTGTTGATGAGTTGGTCCAAGTATCCACCGTCAAGCAGATGCAGAATCTAACAGGTAATTAAGTTTTTGTTTTTTAACATGGTACATAATTGTGCAGTCTTTATAATATAATAAGCTTGTGCGTCATTGTTTTCCAATATTGTTATTGTGGTTTTATGTTAACAATATAATAAGGTGCTACTGGAGGTTGTGCTGTCCAGGGTGCTGAAGTTAAAAACAGTGTGAACAGTTGTGATATCTTACTATCCAACTATAGTAGTTGGAGTAAAAATAAAGTTAAAGAAAACTCTGTTTGGGCCAAGTGTTGCACATTAAGCTTTTTTGTGTGTATTTAAAGCGGGTCAGAATCTAACCCGTGGTTCTGTTTGTTTGCTGCTGCTGCCACATGCATTTATTGAGTTTTTGGGAAAATAATATGTTTTAACAGTATTATTTATAACCTGTGAGAAGATGAAATATGCTTCTGATTTAAATGATGTGTTTATCGAAACATTTCAGGATAAGTGAATGTGTACAATAACAGCAATGGTTAATATCGGTGAGTCATTACTTGTCATCAAAGAGCAATTTGTGTGAAAATATCTAGTGAACTGGAATGTGTACAAGTGAATAAAGTGGTCATTTGGCAGTCTTCAAAGGGGGGATTTGGACTTTCTTTGTGTTTCTGTTGGGGTTTAAGTAAGCCCAGCAGTGGCAGTGTGTTTTCTCTCACCAAGGTTGATTTTCTTCTCTGACTGCTGCTTAATGCTTGGTAATGAATTGGAGCAGTAGCATTTCTCTCTCTTATAGTATAGTTCCCTTAAGGTTGGTACACTTCTTACAAGTGAATACCAGCTCAGGTTGAGGGTCCTCAGCTGTTTCTGGTCTGATTTTGAAACACACTTTCAAATATTGGTGCAGAGTGAAGTTAGATGGAAGTGTCACACTATAATATGGTTTTTTAACAAGCACATGGACCTGGATTTTACTCTATTTATAAGCAAAGCTGAGTCATGGACCATTAGTACACTATGTGTTAAACTTAGTAACAATGTTTCCATCTCTATTGTTACTGATATTGTGGAGAGATTCTGGGAGGAAAGGCCAAATGCTAAAGGCTGTTTATTAGCAAGGCTAGAAGTTTATCAGTCGGAAGCCACCTTCAGCAAGCATGCACTGTATGTTTCCTGGGCCAAAACACATGTGAGATAACTGATGATAGAAACATTGTTTGTTTTCAGACCATTGAATGTCAGTGTTGCTGGGTAGAAACGTTTGATAGATGCTTCATTCAGGATACCAGTGTTTAAAAGGAAATAAGGGATTTTTGAGAAAAATTGAAAATTTTCAGTCAGGTGCATTATGTTAAGGAAAGGCAAACATTTGTGGACATGGGCTGTTGAGCATCTCATATCATGTTACATTAAGATATATATAGACAGTATATATGTATTTTTTTTTTTTCATAAACCGTGGCAACAGCGATGGCAAAAGAAAACCAAACTGTGAGACCGAACTTTAATATATTTTTATGTTGTGATTACATGTTATATTTTAGAAGATTTTTGGTTGTTTTGTTTTACACATACAACAATATGCACATGTACTGTGGTTAGTTTAGCTGCCAAAAGGGTTAAATATAAATAAAATTAGTGCATAGATATTTTGTCTGTATGCTGCAATTGGCTACATTGGCAGTGTTTCTTTCCTCATGTGCAAGTACCTGCCTCCTGACTGCCAGCCAGGCAGCAAACAGAGGTGTGTTGGCAGTCTATCTAAGTAAGCACAGATGCCTGTCCTTGGTTAGGACTGGACACCACCACCCCAGGTGATGTCATCGCTAGAGCAAAGTCTCTTCTCTCTGTAGCTGGAAGCTGCATGTAGCGGGTGATTATTGCTACTTTTACTGCTGCATCTTGTGATGTGGCTCAGCTGAACCACTTGACATCTCTCACTCTGCCCTCCAATTTTGTGTGGGAAACATTTATGGAAAATATTGTGGCAGTGGCTGACTACATGGTAACATAGTACACGATAATATCAGAATGTGTTGCCTGAACTATGTTGCTGTTATGCTCAGTAAATAGTACTCATGTGTTTTTGGTTACTTAAAAGCAATTGCATTTATAGTCTACCAAATATTGTATTATGGCTTGTTGAAATATCAACACTCTGAGGGTTGTTAACCTCAAATGTTACCATGCAGTGCAGAGAACCATTACCACTATTGCATACTAGTCCAATGAAAACGTGTTTCAAAAGTTTGCTAATGGCTGCTCTTCCCATTCTTCATGTTGAGGTGATTGTGGGTTAGCAAGAATGATCAGTTTTTTTTATTTGAGTCATCATCAGGGTCTGAGGTGAGCTGGCTATTTTAATGAAAAAACTAGTGGGGTTAACAAGCTGTCAAAATACGGTTCTTATACACAGAGCCATATCCTGCATGTGTTGCAGTCATAATCTTGTTGGTCAAAGACAGAGAAGAAGAGAAGTGTGTTTGGTTAGGAGAAAAAGAGAAAAGAGGAAGAATAGAAGCTCTGAAGAGGATGAAGAGGGGAAAGTCAGTCGATCCTGATGACATACCAGTGGAAGTATGGAAGTGTTTAGGAGATGTGGAGAGATTTCCTGACTGGGTTGTTTAACAGAATTTTAGAGACGGACAAGATGCCTGATGAGTGGAGGAAAAGTGTTCTGGTGCCAATTCATAAGAAGGGTGATGCACAGAGTTGTAACAACTACAGAGGGATAAAGTTGATGAGCCATACAATGAAGATTTGGGAAGGAGTAGTTGAAGCTAGGTTGAGGCAGGAAGTGGAGATTTGTGAACAGCAGTATGGTTTCATGCCTAGGAAGAGTACCACAGATGCAATATTTGCATGAGGATGCTGATGGAGAAGTACGGGGAAGGTCAGAAGGAGCTACATTGTGTACTTGTAGATTTAGAAAAGGCATATGACACAGTGCCAAGGGAGGAATTGTGGTATTGTTTGAGGAGTGGCAGAGAAGTATGTTAGTTTGGTGCAGGTATACATGTATGAGAATAGTAGTGATGTGTGCTGTTGGAAGGACAGAAGACTTCAAGGTGGAGGTGGGACTACATCAAGGATCCTGAGCCCCTTCTTGTTTGCTTTGGTGATGGACAGATTGACAGATGTGGTCCCCATAGACTATGTTGTTTGCAGATGACATTGTGATCTGTAGTGAGAGTAGGCAGCAGCTAGAAGAGAGGTGGAGGTTTGCACTAGAAAGAAGAGGAATGAAGGTCAGCCACAGCAAGACAGAGTACAAGTGTGTAAACGAAAGGGGAGAACAGTGAAATACTGAGGTTACAAGGAGCAGAGGTGGTGAAGGTGCAGGAGTTTAGGTACTTAACTGTTCAGAGCAGAGGAGACTGTGGATGAGAGGTGAAGAATAGAGTGCAGGCAGGATGGAACAGCTGGAGAAAAGTGTCAGGAGTGATCTGTGATAGAAGAGTGTTAGCTAAGGGGAAGGGAAAGGTTTACAGGACGGTGGTGAGACCAGCCATGATGTATGGTTTAGAGACAGTAGCAATAGGCAGAAGACAGGAGGCAGAGCTGGAGGTGGCAGAGTTAAAGATGCTAATTCTCTTTAGGAGTGACAAGAATGGACAGGATCAGGAATGAGGTCATTAGAGGGACAACACAGACAGGAAGGTTTGGAGAAAAAGCTAGAGAAGCCAGATTGAGATGGTTTGGACATGTGCAGAGGAGGGACAGTGGATACATTGGTAGAAGAATGTTAGAGATGGAGCTACCAGGTAGGAGACAAAGAG
>NC_024328.1:15879674-15882213 GCF_000523025.1 Cynoglossus semilaevis
GAGGGACAGTGGATACACTGGTACACTGGTATACACTGGTAGAAGAATGTTAGAGGTGGAGCTACCAGGTAGGAGAAAAAGAGGAAGGACAAAGAGGAGATATATGGATACAGTGAGGGAGGACATGCAGATAGTTGGAGTCAGAGTAGAAGATACAGAGAACAGGGAGAGATGGAAATCAATGATTCGCTGTGCCAACCCCTGAAAAAAACCCCAACAGTGAAAATTTAGCCTGTTTGGTCTTCACCCGTGTTTGACATAGCGCTAGATTAGAGTGATGCTTTACTCTCTCATAAAAGTAGCGCAGACTGTAGATGTAATAAAGATGTGAATGTTGCATAATTTTGAGAATGATGACAATTGGCTGGAATTACAATACCATCTTTTAGGTGGGGTATTTTAGGTGAGTGTGCTGAATGAATTTCAATGCTTTCTGAACAGGTGTTTTCTGTCCAGTATTGGTGCTACACGTCTTTTTGCTAGAATCCAGTAATTAGTTTGAAGTGCTATTTGTGGGAAAGGGTGAAATGCTGAGGGAGAAAAAAAATGTTTACAACATTTTGTCTTAACAATTGTTCTTCTAAGGAGTCTTAAACCTTTTTATACATATTACAGCAGTTGGCCATTGTGGTCTTGTTTTTACAGATGCTATTTATGCTTTGTGTTGCTTAGCAGATATTAAAATACCTGCTTGTATTATCTGTGTCTTACAGAGGGACAAGTTCTACTTTTGCAAGATACTCTATCTACAGCCACTACAATTGTGTCTGACAAACACAGTCCCTCTGTAACTAATGGTGAACCCTTCCTGCAGACTGGACACACAGGTGATTTTACTGGAGCTGCTGTGACAGTCACTCCAGATATTGTTGTACTGCTTACTAGTCAAGGAACCCCTCAAAGACCAAAAGAAAAGGAGACCAATGACTCCCAGGTTTTGACAAATGTGACACCGCTAGAAGCAAGTGAGGAAATAACCACTGTGTTTGATTACAATTGGACTAATCTCCCTATGTATAGCTCCCCTGAGTCCATTGATGTTACAAATAATGGGATGATAACTACTGGGATCCCAGATGTTGATAAAATTGACCCTGATATAATCTCAGTAGTTGAATCAACACCACCTCTTCTATCATCTAAAGGGTCTAAAAGGCCAACAACTGGTCCAACTTATGCCTCAGGGGTAAGTGGTAACATAGATACCTCTGCTGATGCTGTTGTTACAACTTTAAGTCAAACACAAGTCATCAAATCAACCACCTCTTCTGTTCAAGACGAGGGAGGTGAATCATGGGAGACTCCCACACTTGTCAAAAGTGAATCATTAGTGGCTCAGACAGAAAAAGCTGAAGAACTTGTTACTTTTCCAACAGCACCTAACTCGGCCAGTTATAAAGCTGAAATCACAGAGGACACAAAGAGTTCATCTACCACCCCATTTGCAGAAGACAGCCCACAGGATATAGAGCAAACTGTTTCCCTTTCATCATCAGATGATGTGACTGGGAAAACAGTGCCAACTACTGATCTACAGAGTTCCTCTGAAGTGGAGAAAGAGACCCTTGCCACAAAAGAATTTGGCTTAAGTTTAATTTCAGAATCTACATCAACTCCTGAACAAACAGCCAAAACTACGGTAACAGGAGCTGATATTGGAGCCAACACAGAATCAATACAAGCAAATAAACCTACCCAGGGTGACATATCAGAAGAAACAGTTATAAGTCATTTATCAAGTACAGTCAGCCAAGTATCATCTTTTCCATCAACTGACAAAGCTGCAAGTGATGCAATTTCTTTATCAGTACAAAGTACACAAATCCAAACAGAATATGTATATTCATCCAGTCCTCCATCACATATGTCACCAGTAAGCTCTGTAATTACAGCAAAAGATAGTGAAATTACATTACAAACTGTAGATGAACAAAAAACATCAATAGCTGCTACTCAAAAACCAGATGCACCTTCCCTCACTACTACTATACAGAAGAGAAGACAGCAAGAAACTTCTTCCTTCCCTTCTGAATCTGATCCGACCCCTGCCTCCACATTGCACAGTGTTATTGAAATGGTTAGAGCAACTGTGTCTTCCTTCACCGAAATCTTTAGTCAGCACACAACACAAAGTTCAACTGAAACCAATGGTACAGATACAGAGGCTACAGAGACCACACAAACTCATGAATCTAAAGTAAAGACTTTAATAACAGAAGCTTTGACTGCAATATCTTCACCATTTGGTGGAACAGAGAAAACAGATTTGTCATCAGCTTCTGTTAGTGTTGCTTCATCACTCTACAGCACTGATAAACCAACATCTCTGTCACCACAGACCCAACAAACTGTAACAAGTCAGACTAGGGAAGGTTCAGCAACACCAGAGAGAACAGACGTAACATCTGCTGATAAAGACAGTTCTATACAACAGTCAACTGATGGATCAACCAAAGACACTGCAGCTCCTACTGCTTCATCACTTCTTAGTACTGAAAAACCATCAGACCACACAAAGGGATTTTCTTCTACAGCTATA
>NC_024328.1:15882313-15903080 GCF_000523025.1 Cynoglossus semilaevis
TTATAGTTGTGTTCTGCTACAGATATGCACAAGATCTTGCAGAAGCTGCCGGAAAAATGATACACAGCAAAAAATTAGTTGACAACCTTTTGACGTCGATGAAGAAGTTATTGTAGAAGTGGAACAAATCACTCCTCTGCCGAATGGAGGACAGAGGATGGAAGTGTGGTTATATTTTTTAAATGTACTACTAAAATACTGCTTGAGCAGTAATATACATAGAATAATCAATGTGATCTTCTGGTATAAGCTCTATGATTGTTGTTGTTTTTGTTGCTGCTGCTGCATTTTAATACCATTTTGTCTAATAGGCTTCTGAATCACTCTCGGTTAACAGCAGAACAGGGTTGTTGATTGGGGTTTGTATCCTCTGATATTCTTTTCTCTCTCCTGTCCACCTTCTCACAGCTGTAAGGTGCAGATTACATTTCTTAAGTTTCCTATTATGCAGGTAACCGTCTTTTTTCTCTTGTTCATCAAACATTCAAAATTATTAAAATATTTTATGCTCTGGTCTTTCTCCCTATTGATCTTGTCTACTTTTGTTATTTTAACAGATATGTAGAGTCACAGAGACCATAAGACACTTTTACAGGTTTTGGTTCTGTTCTCACTTATCTCTGCTCTGTACCACTGAGCAGTATATTTGCAGTGGGTGAAGGTCTAGTAACCACTGTAACAAGACCGTGATGATATCAGTAGTTGTTAAAACAGAAAGTGACTTTCTTTCTACACATGCATTTTTATTTTTGATATCTGAACTGCAGGTCAATAAGCATCCGATCATTATCCTACAAACAGCGAATACTGCGCACAGAGTTGCTGTAATAAATGCAATTTAATTGCCATGTGTGGCAGGGGCAGTGTAGTGTAGGATTTACAGATCCACAGACAGGTAAAACACTTGGCCCTGGAGCTTTGTTAAAGTCTGGTACTGTACATCTGGGAGTGTAATAAATGTTATGTCAAGGTGACCTGCCTGTGTGAAATTCTTCCAATGATTCATTAGTATGAGATCACAAAGCTGCTGAATGCTGTTCTAAAGCCAGAGGGGACAGAAGACCTGACCTTAATTGCTAAAAGAAAAAATAAATTTAATTATGTCCCACATTTATTTGAACTCATTTACTTTCAATAGATCACAGGGAGAGCAATTAAAATAAATGAGTGGATAAATTAATATAAACATATACATATGTAAATGTATAAATGCATGTGTATATACTGTAAATATTTTTCAATAAATTGCTTTCTGTACATTTATAGTGACATATACTGTAAGAATTAACTCATTTCTGTGCCATACAGCTACACGCTTTAAATTAGTATACAATATAATGCTAAGATTACTGAAGTTAGAAACATTTACTATGGAGACTTAGAAGGTGTTTAATGGACTTTCAATAAATCTGATTCTTCCAACACAGTTTTCTGGAGTTGGAGTTGGGGTAGCATTGTTTACAACCTGTAAAAAGATGTCGATCATTTCATAGGCTTTAAATCAGTGTGGTAAAAGTTTTAAAAATGTGATTGAATAAAGAGGGAAAGAAACAAGAGGAATGTAAGAACAAGAAGAAGGTAGAAGAACCTGTCGGTTTGTTATTTTGATGTGTTCTGTGACTTTTGTCATTGTCATTGTCATGGCTTTAACAAGAATGTTGCTGAGACTTTGCTGCAAAGACAAGCCCAGTGAGGAGGCAAAGTAAGAGGAGAGTCGAACAACAAACAAGGCTCAGTGCCTCCGGGGGCTTAGGAGCTGCAGCAAATAAAATTGTCAAATTCTGTCAAGTAGTTGCCGTGCACATTTTTTGAGTGGCTGTAGCTGTGAGGACAGTCAGTCAGCTTCAACCCTGCATCACCCATCACTCAACTTCAGCCTGTAGTGAAGCGTGCTCACTGGAGGTTGTCAATGACTAAGAATTACAGTGATGAAAGCATTGATTTCTTCACTCTTCACTCATAACGTGACAAACTATTGATATCTTTTCCCTGGATCTCTGCACATAATTGATGTTATGACAGACATGCTGATATGATGCATTTTATTGTTAAATGGTCATTGTGCCAGTCTATTTACCCTCAACCCTCCACTGTGACATCATCAATCCATAACTATTACATTTCTTAATTTTTATTCCTCGCTTCATATTGAGTATAAAATAGACTTCAACTGTTTCCATCTGTCATTAATGCACTGAAAGCAGCGAATCTTGTATTAGATTTTTATAGGCAGCTGCTTCTGAAGATAAGAAGCGACATGATTCCTCTTCTCTCTCCGTTGCCTCCTCCTTTTTTCTCACTGTGGTTACAGCCCCTTGTTTTCCTTGTTTGACTGTTATATATCTAGAGTGTTTACAGCAGGGCTGCCTCCTTCATCCACTGCCAAAAGCTTTCTCTCCCTCTCATCCATTACTGCAGCACAGTGATCTGTACTGCATATCTGTTTGTTCTACCTCGTACTACTGCAGTTGATGAGTGAAGTCACAGGAGCTGTTGTAAACATGAGTGATATAACAATTAAGCTCTCACAAGTCAGAGGTGCGATATTCAAGATGTTGTTTTGATGTTAATGTAGTTGTGAGTGGATGTGAGCTGCTAATGTCTGCTAAAGTCTTTAACTGTCTCTGCCACATGATTTCATACTCTTTTAGCTCAGATTTGATAGTTAATAGTTAAAAATTAAATATATTTTAACTGCATTTAAATAGCTGTGGCTGTTTTATCTTCTCCTAATAAAGAGTGTAAAGATAGAATATTTTTGAAGATAACAGCTTCACAGATGTTTTGAAAGAAACAAAACATAATCTTCAGGCCACAGAGCAATAACTAAAATCCAACAACTCTGAAAAAATGTTCTTAGTTGTAACTAGGGATGGGTCGATCCAATACTCAGGATCGATATCTGTCTGATATTGGTCAAAATTTCAGGAACAAACATTTTTAAAAAAAACACCTATTGCCCGTCCAATTTGATACTTATGTGCAAATTCTAAACTTAACTCTGAGCAATTTGCTGTGAACAGGGACACTATTGTCTCAGGTGCGGCAGACCAAGTTATAGTGGAGGTATCGATTTGACATGAAAATGTTTTATCCAACCATACCTAGTTGTAATTACATATTTACATACAATAAAAATTACACATTTCTGGTAGGATTTGAGTTATAGTTTTACATAATTGTATTGATGTGTTTTCATATTAATAATTCAATGTAAATACTGCTTTATTTAATATTTAACAAAAACATATTCACTGGCCACTGCATGAAGTATTTTGTGTTAGAACTTAGAAGTCTTCTTGATGAACTTCATACCTTTTGTATTTATATTTTAAAATACTCTTTGGTGTTTGCCGATATTTGATGATGACTGGCCAGAGGTAGGTCACAGGAGCCTGACAGTGTCTATTTTCTCCTCTTATCTTTTCTTGTTGTTTATTTTTTATGTTTTGAAGGTCTGATGTAAAGGACTTTTTATATATTATTTATTATTTATTATCCAGCACATTTTTAGTGGTTGTAGAGGCAATAGGCATCAATTGGTCTTCAGTTCTCTCTACTGTACTTCCCTGTGCTAGAAACAATACAACCATTTTCACAGAAAGTTTTTTATGTCTATGTCAAATACTGTCTCCAGACACTGTTGTTTTTTGATGCTGGGAAACGCCTGTAATTTGTTCTTTCTGTTTTTCAATCAATCTCCAGGTAATCTTGGGACTGCTTCTGCCACCATCCATCTTGAGCCTGGAGTTCAAGAACAAGGATGAGATGTCCTACGTGCCCCAGGATCAGGAGGCCTACCTGCAGGAGAAGGAGGAGGAGGAGCCTGAGAAGCCCGTCAAGGAGAAGGAGGAGGAAGACATGGAGTTCACAGTAAGATCTTACTGTGAGGCACAGTACAACTCCGTGGTGAGAGAACCCACCTCAGCCCTGCACTTCAGATTCTATACACGTTTAAACATGGACACACTTGAAGTGATCACTGCACACAACCTAAATTACAGTATTGCAGTTTTGTCGTCTCAACAAAGACATAATGGTGGAGTTGTAGTGTCTCAGTCTGTCGCTGCTTGTGGGTTCCCTCCCTCTTTGTCTCTTCTTCCATCTTCCCCCTCTGTTTCTCGGTTCCCCCTCCATCCCTCTTGTTCTTTGCTCAACCTCTTTTTTTTCTTTAAGTTCAATCTTTTGTTTCCGTGGCTTGTTCCTTCCTTTTTTGCCCCTCTTCTCTCGAGTTCCTTTTTATCCTCTCTCTCTCTCTCCAAGCTCAGTTCTGATCGAGGTACAGTACCGTATGCTGGTCGATGGCTGCCCCCTTGCTTTCTCCCATCATTGACGGTTTGCTGCAGCATACCACTCAGCATGTCGACTGCTGAGCATGGGAGGCCCGGGCTTTTGCATTATATAACCATGTGTTCCTGCTGCTGCAGAGCTTAAATCATGCAGAGTCTGAGCATCATCCTCCTAGCTCACAGTGGATGAGTTGGTCCATCTGCACAGACATAGATGTAAAGTGGGATTAGGAGCTGTTCCATTTCAACCCAGTCAATCCTGGAAATGATACCGAGATCCAGTTTCTGTGTTTAAATGAACACTGGGTTTTGATGAAGCAATTTAAAACATAAACTGGACCTAAGGTCTCTGCTATTACATGATTGAACCCGAGTTCTACATACAGTGTACATATCCACCATCAGCATTGAACACAGTCACAAGCCAGTGCAAAGATAGACACAGTATTCCATGTTGTTTGACCCACAATATCAATGCAAGAAAAGAAAAACAATTATGATTTTACCTTGACTGTTTCAAGTTAAGTGAGAGTCTCTGGTTGTCTGATTTGGAGACATTTTAGGATTTAGTCTAGTTGGTAATTGAGATTAAAAATACAAACCTGCTCTTTAATTTTACAGCTTAGCAAGATGGGGTGATACAGGGCAAAAATGGTAATTCATGAAGGTGAAACGAGTACTGTATTTTGATGTGGGACAGTAATACTCTATTAGGTTGTGCAGTCTGACTGACAAATGGGTTCAAGGCTTAATGTTAGGCTGCTAGACAGGGGGAGAAGCAGAATGGATAGAGGATAAGATCATATGAGTCCTGCTGCCTGAATCTTTCCATATAAACCAACTTAAAATACATTGGTAATCAACTCGTCCTGTTGCCCTGGCTTCTGACTGTGCAAATGCCGCTTCCAATACTTATGAATCACATGAGATTCATACAGACACACCGACTGTGACACCACAGAGGGAGATTGTATTGTCATATCCTCAGGTGCTCTTGATAAACCACATTGTGATGAATGTTAAAGCCTTTGTGACTGCTCCAATTCACCTGCTGGTCAGTTATTGTGCATGTTGAAGTGCAACAAAACACAGTGTGATTTAAACACTGGCATCTGAATCTTTTTACATCTGAAGGACTCTATTGCACATACTTTAGGCAAATATTATTTTTTTTAAATGAATACAAAAACATAGAAAATGCAGAAACACTAAACACCTCATTAAATATTACAAACATGCTATACAACATTTAGTTGACATACAACAGATTTCAGTGACTGGACTCCCTCATAGGTTTTGGTGTTGCTTTTTACATTGAGACCATAAACCATAACACATGAGAACATTAAGCTCTCTCTCTCTCGCTCTCATGGATGTAAATATGTGTCAAAATTTAAAAATGATATTTATATATGTCTGATTTTCTCTCTTTCATTTCACCCGTCGTTTTTCTGTCTTGTCTTTTCATTATCTCTCCTCTGCCTCTTCACTATTGTCTGAGACAAAATCCATGAGTGCGTGTGTCTGCGTCAGGTTATGTCAACGACCTTCACCCAACACTCCACCACCAACACACATTTCACATTTTGGAATGACAACATTGCTTGTGCTTGCTGCTGTTGATAATGATGGTATCATTTTAGTTATTTGAGCTCTGAATATAACATTTCTACTCTTATCTCCTTTCTTCCTTCCCCTTTCTCTCATTTCCTTCACCCTTCCATTAAACCTGTTTCCATATATGACTCCTTGTGATGACTTTCTACAAAATTCTCCTCCACCTCCACTTTCCCAATCCCACTTGCCATCCTCTTCCCACACTCTCCACCCATTTATTCTCCACACCATTCACTCCTTCCTGACTTGCTCTGTGTGGGTTCTACACTCGCCCAGGCGATGCTGGGTCAGGTAACCACGGAGACATCCAGAAAGAAGGATGTTGAAGATGTTCAGAACCGCCACCACCTCATCCCCCTGGGACGCAAGATATACGAGTTCTACAATGCTCCTATTGTCAAGTTCTGGTTCCATACGGTCAGTGTTGGCTTCAGCAAACACCACCTACATTCTCAGATTTCTCCTGGCATTTCCAGCATTCTCTGTGTTTCTTTGGCAGCATCAAATCCTGGGCATATACTTCTGTAGTACTTCCTTCACACTGTAACCTAGGTTCCAGTTTCACGTTCTTATTCTTTGGCTTTACCTTGGTGGTAAAAGTTTGAGAAAAGAAATTCAGAGACCAAAGGACTCAGCATGGCAAAAAAAATAATAATAAAGTTTGACATACGTATAACACTGGTGTAAAAAGACCAAGATTTTATACTGAACACAGAGAAAGTCTGAAACACTGCATAAATCTGCTGAAATAAAATTTTAATCAAAGTTGGTTTCAGTTTCAGCCAAAACAGCTCTGATTTACTTCCTACTGCAACAGTGTAAAGTAAAAGATTTACTTTGATGTTAGACCAAAACAAGAGTGAACAGTAGTTTTGAGGAAGTGCGGTAGTAGCTGTACCTCACTCACTATCAGGGGGAGCTGTGGTTGACATTTAATCCCTAAAGTTTTGAACATGACTTGATTATTAAAATCTAAATTTAAATAATCAATTAACACTTTAAACACAAAACATCACAAGCTACTTAAAATCTCATCACTAATAATGAATTGAATTCTATAAATTATAGAATATACAATGTCAGCAACAACACTCAAATATACATCATACTACAGAAACAGTAAAAAATAAATGTAATTAATTCATTAAAAATATAAAATATATTATTAAACCTTTATATTATAACTCTATATAGTACTTTATATTACTTTATAGTTTGTCTTTTTCCACACCCAACTGGCTTCCTGTACTGCTTTGAAATTTTACTGCCAGCATTAATGGAAATCCAGAAGAATCTAGTCGTTTAAGGATCATCATGTGACCACCATCGGCCAATCATAAACAAATGGAATGTGACCCCTAAGAGTCTTAAGATGTAGATTAACAAACAGGTGTTTGTTCACCTGGCATGTTTTCATCTTTTTTCCGAGGGGCCTCAAAGTAACTAATAATAGTAATAATAATAATAATAATAATAATAATAATAATTTTCAAACAAAATGTGCAGCTGATAGAGGAGGAAAAGGAAAACAAAAATACACATCCTAATATTATGCATTCATTCGAGAAATTAAGCTGCATGTTGACTTCAAACAGATGTTTAAAACCTCATTGCTCTGTTAGGACCATAAATAAGACATTAGAATGTTCCAGAACTTTTATACTAGAATATTCTATCTGTCTGGTCTTTTTTTCTTTTTTTTCTTTTTTCTAACTATTAATTTCAGGTTTGTGTATTTGTGAGTATTTTGTCAGTTGAAATGCCCTGGGGTGTGGAACTGGGAACTGGGAACTGGGGTGTGGAACCCCAGGGTTCATCTCCAGGCCAAGATCGAATCCCATTAGGGTGGTTGGTACCCTTCAGTTGACTCACCACCCACAGAAAGGTTCAGGGGGGTTGGTACGGTGCAGTGTGATTTGGGTGGTGGTCATGGAGACTGCTGCCCCCACGACCTGGTAACGGATAAGAGGTTGAAAATGGATGGATGTTCCATTCTGCTGATCTTCTGTTTCTGCTGTATCTGTCAACACACTTCACTCCTTAGAACATCCCTTTTCAGCTGCAGGGCTTTTAGAGTTAACTTCAAAAAATGCTAAAGAAACATTATCTTATGGTTAATTCACTTTCTTTCTTTCTTTTTCTTCATTTCTTTCTTTTTTTAACTACGCAGAGGTGACTCTATTATTTCACTTAAAAACCAGGTGCTTTTATTCATGGCATCAGCCTTAGTGTTAAATTTGTATCCATAGCCATTAGCCACTCTATGTAGAGCAGTGTCCTGTTTAAAGTGATATTTGTCAAACCTTTCCCACAATGCAACTCTGCTGGTGGGACTAAATGAACAAGGTGACACATACAATTACAATATTGTAGTCATTACAAAACAAGAGCTTCTTAAGGAAGTCAAATCTAGAACTGTTTCGGAAAACCATAGGGTGACATTATAAATCACATTTCCAAAAATGTCAGCTTGCTATAATAGAAAAAGCACATCCTGTCACACTCACTGCTGCCTTCAGTCTTAAAAAGACAGGCAGCTTTTATCAAACAACTTTGTGTTTTTCAGTAATGACACCCTACAAATGTCTGTGTAATGAACAGAATTTAAAGCTTGTGTATTTTTTCTAGATACATTGAGGTTAAAGTATTAAGTTGTGTACTGTTGTGATGTGTTGGTCACTCATATACATTTTCACTAACACTAAACACTATCAGAAATGTCAGACTGCACACTAATGAAATGTGTGATTGGAAAATTGATGTAAAATGGATTTTTATTTGCACAGGTGTCCAGACTTCAGCAGCATTATGTTTTAAACGCCATCCAAAAAACTCCATCATTACCAGATTACTGCACCTCGCTCCACAAATATGTGCAGGCAAAATGAAAGTGGACAGCTGACCTGGATTTAAATAGATACAGCCAGGGGAGATGGGTAATGTGAAGGCACAGCGAGCAGGTGTCTTGACATCACAGTTCTATTATCAGATCTGAGAAACTGTTTTAAACAGAGGTGTAATCGGGATCAATTACTCACTCACTCAGTGTTTAAGCAGTTTCACCTTTTCATTTTTTCTTCACTGACCCTTTTACAGCCCTGATTGGTTTGCACAGAGGGAAGTGAACTTGATTTCTCCACACAAACACACACACAAAGCCATGACCCTCCTGATTTTTCTCTAACGTTGTGTTTGCATGTAGCTGGCATACGTGGCTTACCTGATGCTGTTCAACTACATAGTCCTGGTGAAGATGGACCTGCAGCCGTCGCCTCAAGAGTGGATTGTCATCGCCTACATCTTCACCAACGGCATCGAGAAAATGAGAGAGGTACACTCTGTTTTTATTACAGATATTTATATATATATTTAAACTAAAAATCAAATCCTTGAAAAAAGTCTCTTTGATACAATTCAAAGTAAAATCAATTTTTCCCAAAATTGATCTTGTTCCAGTCTAAGAGACAAGGTTATATTATTAGCTTTGTTTTTACATATGTCGTTGTTTTTTAAAAGAAAGTGGATCTTAATATACCACGTTAGTGCAAGTCCATGCTTATTTTTTGTATACTTGTAGTATTAGAATTTGCATACTGAAGCCAAAATATTTCAGATCTAAAGAAATTAAGTGAAAATGATTGCTGTGAAGATGGTGGTCTTTGGGTTAACTAGCTCACCTGTCCTTGCCTAATGAGGCAAGGACAGTTAACTTGACGTGCCAACATGTTCTTTGTCATCATAACAAAAATGTCTCCGTATGGTTGAAGTACTTCTGCATATCCTCATTGAAAACTGATGAAACAAATCAAACTCCCTATGTTCTCCTGCTCTGCGTTCCTGTCCAAATGTCCAATAGTTTATTTAATAGTCTACTGTCTGGGGGGCACACCATTTAAGCAAAATGCCTTGAGAAGATCTTTTTCTTGTTTGACTTCCAGCTGTGACTATTTTTGCTGTGTCTATCTTCATGTTCTGAAAACTACCTCAAAATAAACCTTAAAATAAAAAAACAGTATCTGCGGCTGTTTTCTGCTCTACAGGTAGAGTGTGGAGGAAGTGAGTGAAGTGCAAATAATAGTGGGGAGGAGAGATTCAGTAATTCTCACTTCCTTCTCCTCAGCTCTGTTGTACCTGATGCTAAACGCCTGTTGACACCACCACAGGTCCACAAAAAGATGAAGATCTTAATATACTCTCTGTTCTGGCTGCATCATGACATTGACGGCTCTGTTAAAGCCCTCACAGAGACTCGTCATCACCATCACACAGCTCAATTATCAGTGTTATATCAGATGGACAGGGGTTAAAACCATTAAATCAGTGCCATCACACAGCTTATAGTGAGAAGCGTGGAAGCAGTGATGGATTCTGCTGTGGAAGGAGAAGAATAGGTCCCAGGCTGGTGAAAAGAAATGTGTATAAAAGACATTTCCAAAGCAAAACAAATGGAAACTAGATAAGCGAAAACACAGGTGTAAGATTTACTTCACTCACCGTGTGGACACATCTCTACACAAAGGGTATAAAATACATTCATCATTGTGTCACATGGTCTCCCACCACACAATTGAATGGATTGTCTCATTTCTGGGGTCTGACTGCCCTCCTGTGGACATTGTGCTGCTAAGCAGTAGAGTACTGGTTAAATTAATTATAATTATCCATCCATCCATTTTCATCCGTCTATCCGTTATCGGGTCGCGGGGGCAGCAGTCTCCACCCAAATCACATTGCACCATACCAACCCCCCTGAACCTTCCTGTGGGTGGTGAGTCCACTGGAAGGTATTAACTGCCCTAACCGGTATTCAAACTTGCCCAGGAGGTGAACCCTGGGGTTCCACACCAATGACAGAGACATTGCCTCTGGGCCAAAGCCCCACTAAGGAGGAGAAATTATTTAGAGAGGATTTGGGCTTTACACCTACAATTTTACTGCAGTTGAACTAGTCACTTTTGTGTAAAGAAAAACAATTGAATTTATATATTGGAATTCTAAAAACATCAAAACCAAAATTATATATTAAATCTTTAAAATGTCATAAATTGGGAAAGGTTTATCTTGCCTATTGATGAGTCAAAGCTCCAACAGTAAGGCCAAAATTTGTCTTTTTCAGGGTTTTGAAAAATGATTAGAAAGATGCTTTTATTATTCCAATGAAACAGTAGAGCTAGATTCATAATCACATTAATCCTTGTTGTTTTTGTGTTCCTGAGACCTTGAACTCTCTCCTTTGTATTTTAATAACTGTGTTTTCTGTTGAAGTTTTTTTTTCTGTTTTTCTTTTTCTACCAGATCCTGATGTCAGAGCCAGGAAAATTGTTGCAGAAGGTGAAGGTGTGGCTTCAGGAGTACTGGAACATCACAGACCTCATGGCCATCCTCATATTCTCTGTGGGCATGGTGCTGCGACTCCAGGAGCCGCCGCTCATGAGCTACGGGCGTGTCATCTACTGCGTGAACATCATCTACTGGTACATCAGGCTGCTGGACATCTTTGGAGTCAACAAGTACCTGGGACCCTACGTGATGATGATCGGAAAGATGGTGAGGAGACTCAGTGAAGATGTTGCTGTTTGTTCACATTTAGTTTGTTTTTAAAACATAGTTTGTTTTTTGCCTTATTATAAACAAATCTGCCCAGTGACAAATGTTTTTTTATGAATAATAAATAAATAATTACATTTCCTTCATACCTGGAGCAATGGATTTCATTTAATATAAACTTTCCATTACTATGACATGTTGGACAGAATTTTTGTTTGAAGAGTAAAATAATCCAAGCTCACCAAATAATAGAAAAGTGTTTCCCCCTTCTATATGCCTAAACACACATAACACATGTACAAACACAGTGTGTATACGTATATAGCCTGCATGTATTTACTAATTCATAAAAAAGCTTTTGATTTCAATTTTACGAAGGAAATGTTTATTAACTTATCTCAAAATCCCACTTGAAAAACAACTCCAGTCCTGTTTTGCAGCTTGGCAACTTTTATTTGGTGGTAAACTCACCTCTGCTCTTCTCTCTCACTGTCAGATGATCGACATGATGTATTTTGTCATCATCATGTTGGTGGTGCTGATGAGTTTCGGAGTGGCCCGTCAGGCCATCCTCAACCCAAATGAGGATCCATCCTGGATGCTGGCCAGAAACATCTTCTTCATGCCCTACTGGATGATCTACGGAGAGGTGTTTGCTGACCAGATTGACCGTAAGTTCAGAGCCAGAGCGTGTGCTTCTGCTGAGTAACTATTATTTGAACTCTGGACTGTGGAGCATAACAGAACACACAGGACTCGGTGCAGGGTTTAATTAATGTCTTTTGTCATTTGTATTGACTGTTTTTGTTCTGTTGTTGTTGTTTTTTTATCTAGAGAGAAAAGTATTTCTTCCCAAAGTTAACATGAAGACAGAAGTTAAATTAAAGTTAAAGTAAACACATCCTAAAACTATGAAAAACTGCATTGTAATAGAAGGGTTTTTCTTTCAGAAACACTAACAACTGGTACAATATCAACTTGACAGGCACAGAATAGGCAAAGTATACAGTAGTATAGGCGCAGGCAAAGTATAGTAGAGAACAAAACTCCAGTTCTTTATGGAAACGACCAGAGGTGGGTAGAGTAGTCAATAAGTGTACTTAAGTAAAAGTACTGTTACTTCAAAATAATATTACTCAAGTGGAAGTAAAAAGTAGTCATCCAAATAATTACTTGAGTAACAGTAAAAAAAAAGTACATGGTGAAAAACTACTGAGTAACGTGCATTCAATCAGATAAACAAAATTACAGAGGAGAGTTGATCCCATCAACAAAATAATAAAACAAAACAAATTAATTAATTTAATTAATGAATAATTAAATATTTACGAAATAACTTAAATTACAGCACAAGTAACAAAAACTTCCAAACCTCTGGACCTGTGGATAAAAACGCGTCTTTGAGGCTACAAGCAGATCGAGCTCAGCACGGAGTACTCATGTAACATAACAGGACAAACATTCGCCTATCCACAGCAAAAAGGGGAAAAAAGGATTTGTAGGTCAAACTTACCGCAACATGTTTCATCAGGTTGGACAATGGGCTTTTGAAAGCTGAAATACCCGTCTGTTTGGGCCAACACAGAAGACACCGCATGATGAAACTGCTGTCTGGCACTGTTTGTAACGTGAACATACATTAAATATGAGGCCAGGGGTGTTCCTCCTTGTCTTTGACCGCACTGACATAACCCTGACCATGGATGGGGTGTTCCTCCTTGTCTTTGACAGCACTGACATAACCCTGACCGTTGATTCTGCATTTTTGCTGTGGCGTAGTGATGTGTCGTTCGCGAGTGATTCGTTCAAAATGAACGAATCTTTCATATGACTCGTGACTCCCGAGTCATATGAAAGATTCGTGACTCGAGACTACCGAGTCATATTAAATAATTGTTGATATTGAACTCACGAATCACACTCTGCGAACTAATCACTCACTGTGAACTAATATTTCACTACGATCTAATTACTCTGCAAACTAATCTTTCACTGTAAACTAATGTTTCATTGCAAACGAATCACTCTCTGTGAACTAATCTTTCGCTGTGAACGAATCATTCTCTGTTAACGAATCATTCTCTGTTAACTAATCTTTCGCCGTGAACTAATCATTCTCTGTGAACTAATTTTTCGCTGTGAACTAATCTTTCGCTGTGAACGGATCATTCTCTGTGAACTAATATTTCGCTTCGTTCTCGCAGATGCGTTTCATTTGTCACGTGACAGAGAGCTCGGGTCTCTTTTGCTCTCATTCATCTTCACATTATGGTGTGTTTTTATTTCTTAGCTTTTCGCATGGTTTAATTGCTTGTGGATTTTGTATACTTTGTAGACTTTGTCAGCGGAAACAAACCATGTTGCCTTCAGTATTTAGTGTCGGAGAACCGCAGGCTTCTTTACAACGCCCACAATAGGGCTAAAGCGCCACCTGCTGTAAAACGAATGAAATGATTAGTTCAATATTCGTTCACGACTCGTTCATTTTACTGTTCGAGAGTCAAAGATTCGAATCAATAAAAATAGTCGGTCTTCCCATCACTACTGTGGTGGATATTGACCGCTAAACTAATCCGTCCCGCCGCCGAGACCGAGTATGGTCACGTGACGAGACTGCGCAGCAAGGGCTACATTTTATTGGTTACAGTAGACCCTTGGGCGGAAGTCACTCTATGGCAAAATAAAAGTAGAGATACTGGATCGTGGATCTATAGACAATAGAGAATATAGCTGAAGCTTTATCCAGTATCTCTGTAACGAGTAACGAGCTCAGTATAGCCTAATGTAGCGGAGTGAGAGTACTGTTTTTTCTTCATAAATCTACTCCAGTAAAAGTAAAAAGTATAGTGATTTAAAACGTCTCCTCGAAGTATTTTATTTTATTTTGAAAAACCTGCTTAAGTAAATGTAAAGAAGTAAGTGTAATTCGTTACTACCCACCTCTGGAAACGACTATGAATGAGCCACACCCTATGGTTATGTCCAATATAGTTAAGTCCAATATAGTGGTCAGAGAATGGTTTTTGTTTTGTGGAAGTATCTCAAACGTAAAATACAATGTCAACTGGACGTGAAATTCACGTCCAGTTGCCTAACAGAACTTTTTAAACTTGACCATGACCTGGATGACTGAGAATCTTCATAGACACAATGTCAACTGTTTGTGGAGGCCTCAACTTCAGGTCAGACTCCAGGTTTTTGTCAACAAGCCACACCTAGTGCAGGACAGTTAGTAATTCTAAACCTGACAAGTTGACTGACACGACTGACCAACTGACCTTCTGTTTCCGGTTCATGCCCCAATTCAGTTTTAGCAGAAATTAAGTTAAAGGCTTCTTTAAAAAAGATTCTTCTGTCCTTTATTGTAGTGAACAATGTAAAATGTGAGAAAAAAACAGTAAATGTCCCCTGTTTGCTGTTCTTCTGTCTGAATACTGTGTATGTGATGGTACATGTACAGACTGTTAGGAGTGGCCCAAAGAGAAGAGATCTGAAATAATGTTTTCATTCTTTGTTTCAGATAAGCATAGTAGGAAGTTACAGCACAGGCTGAATGAAAAACTGTGGCTGGTCGAAAATTACTTTCGAACTCAAGGAAGCTGGCGTAGCAATGGTCCATCCCACCTTTCCCAGTGCAGTCAAAACCCCAGTAAATCTGTAGATACAGACCACATCAGCATACCTACCTCCCCTTCATCGTCCTCCCATATACCCCATGCCATGCCCACCCGTACCACTAGAGGGCATTAAAGACAAAAGTGTGCATGCAGCGCAACACACTAAGGTTAAAGTTGCCTTCATGTGTTGGTTTCTCGGGTCATTTACTGAACATTATCAGCATTACCTCCGGTATTTTCTTTAGAGGTACACTGTATGCTGACATATCAAGAAACTCTGGAATTTGAATATTTTTGTAGAAACTGATATTTAAGATGCAAAGGAATTTAAGAAGAACCCTAATAAATAAATATATACAATACAAACAGATGGAAAATTGGTGAGAAAGGAAAGGAAAGACATTTCTTAAATAGTAGGTTGACAGGTAGTGTTCAGAAAAGGTGTTGATTTTACTGGCCGCCCTCATCTGAGATCTAGATCTCAGGTCTAGATCTGGGTACTCTCTGATCAAATGAGTTCTAGTTCTACTTGCTTTTGAAATTAAAAAAATACATCAAACTGAAAGTAAAAAAAGAACAAACAGCCTATCAAATAATGTTGGCATATCACTTCATTTTATTTATCATGTCAATCTGCGAGGAGTCTAATAACGTAAAGGTCTTTGATGGAAACAACTGTGTCTGACCTTTGAACCCTTATACACTACTTCATTAGAATCAAACAGGAATACAAAAAGTTCATTCACATCAGGTGTGGGTTGTCTCTCTGAGGGCATTGGAAGAACTTGATATTTTAATACATAAAACTAAATACATTAATGTGATTGGTTATCAGCTGAAGACAGTCACGTTTCCTCAACTAAACCACACGTTTATTGCTAAATTATGGTAAAATCTACGCAGTGTACCTTTAAATAAGGTTAAATACTTTAGGAGTTTGGAGTGAAAGGTCTGTAACCGTAGAATCACAGACATAAGGGCAGTGACCTGAGGTGACATCATCATGTAGGCGACTTTTTCCTGACTATTTTGTCACTGGCTGGCAAATGGCACAGTTGCATGGCAGGGGCACTTGTCAACTTATGTGTAAATATACAGCATATAAATGTAATATTTGTGTATTTATGTTCAAAGGATGAGAGTAAAAACTGGTCTTTCATTGACATTTCTTCACCTTAATTCTCCTCCTAACATTCATCCATGTGGATTTGAAGAAGTGACTGCCATGTAAACACCGTCTGTCTGTCACCTCAACCATAACCACCCTCTCTCTGCTCACTGCAGAAAAGCAACAAGGCCAAAATTCTTCTACCAGCATACTCAGCATCAAGCATTTCTATTCAACATGAATTAAAAGGCATTGATTTATTAATCACCTCTCATCGTCTTAAATCTGTTTTTTCACGTGGTTCAGTTGTCAGAGTTTTTTTTTAAACTGTAAAAATTGTGAAAACAAGAAAAAATTACTTCAGTTCTCTGTCTTTGGGCTGCATTGTGTGAAACAATTGAACACTGAAGAGCATGACAAGAGTGAATCTCAAAGGCAAACAAACAAAAATGAAGAACACGTTCGTGTTAAGCCACAGCAACTGAACCATCTCTGATGGAAAAACATACGCTGTATCCTTGATACATTTCAGACAATTCAGAGCAATTAACTGCCATTTCTGAATGAAGCTAATGCATACATACGTGACAATATATTTCAAACATTGTTGCAATGTTTAAATATATTGTGTGAACAAATTGCGATAATTGTTTTGTTTTGTTTTTCGTAATTGTGTCCATTCCTTTGCTAAAAAGAAGCATAAAGCAAGGTTATGCTTTCTGTATGTTAGCAAACTATCAAGTCATGCTTGTCTCTTTGCTGTGGTCTTGTGACTCAATGTATAGTTTTGTTTTTAGAACCTTTTTTTAGCTCTTTTTGGTGTTTCTTTTGTCTTGTCTTTTCTGTCTGTTCATGTGTCAGCATGTCTGTCTTAGTTTGTTGTGCATCAGTTATTATCTTCTATAGTATTACAGTATGTTACGCTAAAAGGCAGAACCACTTGTATTCAACACTAAGTACATTGAGTAGTTGAAAATATGAAAACATTTTGTCCAACAAAACCATGTTGTCCTTCTTGGACTGTTTTTTTTATTAACAAACTTGGCTGTAACACAGGAAAACCTAGGGATAAGACTGCTGGACACCTTTGAGCTGAAAATGCTCAAAATATTATTACAAGTTCCATGTAACATGTATCAGTTTTTGAACCTTGGATATTAGGAAAGAGCTGTGTAAGAGTTTGTACAGGTCACAGACGTACCTGTGTTTCTTTCACTTGCTCTCAGTACTGTCCATTTTATTTCCAGCTAAAACAGCTACCTCAGCAGTAGGAAGATATTGAGTGTCCAAAGGGAGGAACTGTTTATTAGAACTGCTGCACTGATGGACAAGCTCAATCAAATATGTAGTCAAAGAGTTTGACCCCAAAGACGGTTCTTTTCTTTTTCTTTTTTTTTTTTTTTTGTTGGACCAAATGTTCTACTTTTTTTCTACTGAAGTACTTTGTGACTTCAAATATTCTGTTGGAACTTTTGGATTTGTCTTTTAGGTCTCTCTATAGACATGATTTGACCTGGTGTGTATGTGTGTGTGTTGACTACAGCTCCTTGCGGTCAGAACGTCACCACAGAAGACGGAGTGACCTTGCCTCCCTGTAAGACAGGTGCCTGGATCGTACCAGCCATCATGGCCTGCTACCTGTTGGTGGCCAACATACTTCTGGTCAACCTTCTAATAGCTGTCTTCAAGTATGTCAAAGTATATCAGTAAATATATAGTATAGTATAGTAAATATATCTCTGTTGCAGCAAATGATAAAAAACTGTGCTATTATTTTGCTATTATGCCCTTTTGAATTCACTCATTCAAGTTTCACAACTTTAGTCAGATAGACTATTTTTCTGAATATTCAAAAGTTTAACTCTAACTAAACTCTAACTAATAAATCAAATGAAAAATACTTCTTACTTTTACAGCAAAATCACCAGAGAATCTACTGTGCAACACAATACTTTTGAGATGTCATCAGTTTGGTGTTGCAGTTCTATCGCCCCTGCAGTAATCTTGTTGGACAAGTTCCACAAAGTTAATTTAAGAATCTATGTGACAGTTTGTGCGGGTCTTACGGATTGGATCTTTCCAATTTATGCACAGATCCTGACTTTTTGCTTCTATCAGACTGTTACTATTCAACAAACCCTTGTTTTGTCTTTCATCTCAGTAACACATTCTTTGAGGTGAAATCCATCTCCAACCAGGTTTGGAAGTTCCAGCGATACCAGCTCATCATGACCTTTCATGAGCGGCCAGTTCTTCCTCCCCCACTCATCATCTTCAGTCACATCACCATGGTGCTAAAGCATCTGTGCTGTCGCTGGCGTAAGCAGGACGAAGATGAGCAGGACTATGGGCTGAGTATGTAATGTCTTCATCATGAGGATACTAAACAAACAGCCACGCCTTCACAGGCAAACCAGATTAATACGACTGTCTTAGAAATGTCCAACTTTGCCCACAGAGCTTTTCATCACTGAAGACGAGCTGAAGAAAGTCCATGACTTTGAGGAGCAGTGTATCGAGGAGTACTTCAGAGAGAAAGACGACAGGTTTCACTCATCAAATGATGAGCGAATCAGAGTCACTTCTGAAAGGTCTGGCCCACTACACTATATTCTGTCACACTGTTCAGTACAGTCTTAAGCAGGGGCTAGTACGACAAAAACTATTTAAACCCAGAACAATGTCTAATTTTTTCATCATGACAAATGTGTTTATTTGATATTCACAAACTGTATCCACTGTACTTTACAAATACAACTTGGTAAAGTGCTCAGTGAGTGGTCCTGGGTGTGGACCAATAGTACCCTACCTTACGCACAGGCCAAAATGAAGTTCTAAATTTGATTGGCAGGCTGTTTCAGTATTGGTTAGATGTAAAATGCTGGAGAAAATTGTTTAAATGAAATGTGCAGGGAAAAAAACTAAACTTAAAAAATAATTTGGTACATTTGGTGTCATTTAGTAGCATCAACAGAAATGACATTTGATTCATGGTAATGCATGAACAATTTACATCAGTCTTTACCATACCTTGTACTAGTGTTTGGTGTGCCAAATTAGAAAGCCCAGTGGACCACATCTGGCCCATGGGCCGTAGTTTGCCTAGCTCTGCTGTAAACACTCAGTTATTTGAAGGTTGGAGTCATACAATGTTTCATGTTCTTCCCTGTTCAACAACAGGGTTGAAAACATGGCAATGCGTCTGGAGGAAGTCAATGAGAGGGAACACTTCATGAAGGCCTCCCTGCAGACTGTTGATATCCGTCTGGCACAAATGGAGGAGTTAATTGGTCGAATTGCTGTAGCGCTGGAGCGTGTGACAGGGGTCGAACGAGGCGAGGTCAACAAGGTGCGTTCGAGGACTTCGTCTGACTGCACAGACTCTGCGTACATACTCCGCCAGGGTGAGTGTCCAGATGCAGCCTACATCCTACGCCAAAGCAGCTTCAACAGCACAGAGGGGAACACATATCGCCTGCAGGAGGCACTGGAAGGAACCGCAGAAGGGTCAATGTCCCCTCCCTCTCCTACCAGCATGGCCACACGGACAAGAAGCCACTCCTTTTATCTTGGGGGTAATCGTGGTGGTAGTGAACGTCCGAGTGGGGCTGAAAGAGCAGAGAGTTTCTTTAAAGAGCGCGCGCTCAGCCTCCACAGAGCCAACAGCTCACAGTCTGTGTCCTCAGCTGCCGCCACCAAGGAGTCTAAACCCCTACCCCTGGCAACTTTATCTGTATGCCAGCAGCACCGCCCGTCATCATGCATCGATATCTATGTCTCTACTTCTGAGGAGGTGGGCCCAGCAGAGGTTTTCCTGGATCCTCTGCTCGTAATCCCACCACTCCAGAGGGACAGCTCACTACAGTCAGATATCATGGAGACGGTGCTCCCAGGAGGCCGGGACTTCAGCAGCACCATCACCAGTGGTTTGGGTGACAGGCACTCCGAGGGTGGAGCAGGCCGCAGTGGAACAGCTGGAGGTATCTTTGACGACAGCGTGGCCGCTGATTTGTCGTTATGCTCGGCCCACCTTTTACCAGACACGACCTTACCTCTGTGGGACATGGAACTGTCACCGCCACCATCAGCTGGTCTGCTCGAACGCTCAAAGAGCAGCCGATACCTGTCCACAGTCGGCACTTCGTTCCTAGAGGAACCTCCTCTGGTCAAATCACACAGCCTTATGTTTACATCGAGAGGCTGCTACGGTGGCCTGGGGGCGGGAGTCCAGGTGAAAGCAGCAGAGTACACCAGCATCACTGACTGCATCGACACACGCTGTATCTCGAGTCCATACCCACCTGCAGAGCGCTCACATTCCCCAGGAGCGTCCACCTCATTCCCTTTTGATAAGCCCACAGACATTGCTTGCTCTCACCCAGAGCGAGAGGCTGAGCTCAGTCACACCGAGTCTGACCCAGAGGACCCTGAGGACCTGCTTCCAGCTCCCGATACCCCTCGCCTCGGGCTCCGTGGCGGGCCTAGTAGGGCTCCTCTCTGCTCCCCCTTCTCCAAGTTGGAACGAGCAAACAGCTGCTCTTCAGATGACTCCCATCCTTCCCTCACTCTGGCTCCTCCTCATCGGAAGA
>NC_024328.1:15903109-15906843 GCF_000523025.1 Cynoglossus semilaevis
GTCAGTGAGGGAGAGGATGGAGAGGGGACCGGGTCTCGGGGTAGACAGGGGGCCTGGGTCAGGCGGACGGGGTCTGGCAGGAACCAGAAACCCCTTTCTAAGGAGCAAGTCAGGTCCTCGGCCTGATGCAACCAAGACTGACAACCTATCCATGAGAAAGCTAGCTGCTCCGTCAGCTTTTCGCAGCTTTGAAAGACAGAACTACACGTGACGAGGACACTGGTCACATACTGACAGGAGCAGAGGGAAAACAAGAAAGGGCTGAGAGAAACTACAAAGGCAGAGGGAGATTTGAAGTGTTGCAGAAGCGTTTTCACTGTTTTCTAAAACTTTGATAATTGAAGCAAGAGGCAGGTTAGGAGAATCTAAGGGTCCTACTGTACACTAATCCAATACAAAGAGCTATGAATCTAGACTAGTTTTACCTCCTCTTGTAGCTGAGTAACATTCTGTGGAGTGTTAATGCAACGGAAGGTGTCTTTGTACTATGTCTTGCACCATCCACCTTTCATGTCGACTAGACAGCCGTCACTGTGTTACATCACATCACGTTAGCCAGACGATAGCCTGTACACTGTTACTACAACCTGCATTGTCTGAAGGAAACCTGCCAAGTCTAAGGGAACGAATGAGTGCCAATAAAGATGGAGAAAATAAACAATTGCTCACATATCAAAATGGGCATAGCCTACATTCGAAGCCTTAAGTCTTCAGTTTGACCAGTTGCATGTCAATGTTGTTATACCAGATATCCATCCATCATCAGGAACCAGGAATCTCTCACTGGAAAATTTGTCTATCAGTCACTTAGTTTCCTCTAATGTGTCACATATCCAAATCTTTAGTTTATGGTCTCTTTGGTAGAATATCATGCCTAATTAATGAGTCATGATTCTGTTAAGGAAAATGAGGATAAAGCACAACAAAGATTTATGCTCTGTGCACAGTTGGACTGGTTGAAGGAGCCATTGGTGACTATGGTTTTGATCACATCATGGCTTCTTTCCAGTTTATGAACTTTTTGAATACAGTAAGAAGTAGTGTTTTGAAACCAGCAGATACAGTACCCGATGTTTGACTACTGTGTTTAATATACTTCCTGGGTTTAGTGTTTATTTTATCTTTATTTTATCCCAGGTCTTATAAACAGGCTTTAATTCTGACTTTATTTTTGCAGCCAGCAGAGTCACCACCCAATCCCCAGAGCTGCTACATCAAAATAGAGCAACAATTTCTCTCATGGTTCCAGTTTGTGCCAGGGTAACACCATCATTTTGTTAGCTTTTGTTTCTGCACCAAAGCTTTAAACAGAATATTTTATTATTTCTAACACATTACTTCACATAATACTGCATAATACAAAAGAAAACAAACCCAAAAACAAAACAAAAACATACAGCTGAAAATGTTAACTGAACGACTAGGGACTATTGAGATTAACAGGAATTAAAAAGATCATTTCAACAAAATTTAAATCCTGCAAAGTCTCCAGTCAACTAATAGCTGCTGACCCATGTCAGCAGCTAAAATGAATATCGATACTGTACTCGATACTGTATACGAGTCACTCTTATCGCACAATGCACTACAACCTATACATGACAAATGACGTCACGTCATTTAAACCTACACTATCCAACACATGCACACGAGGAGAGCAAACATTCTCCCTCACTCCACGCGTGTTGCTGAAAACTCACTTCACCATAGGGATGTAGAAGGCGAATGTAAATGTACGTTTAGGTATCATTATAGATTCATGGCAAATACATAATTATCCGGTCCCTTTCGATATTGGGACCGGGTCGTATAGAAGCTTTAAACAGTGCAATAGCAATAAGTTTGCACCAGAGGGCGCAGCGAGTCGGTTTCAGCAGTGTTACTTGTCGGGTTGAGCAGGGGCATTCGGCTTCTCAACGTAGCAAAACATTTATTCAACCAGAAATCTTGCTGTGCTGAGGACAGACACACACTTTTTAAACCACGACTTACATTTAGGCGGGTTGTTTAATGTCGTAATGCAATATCATGTTACACAGATCCAGAGAATATGTTGGATAAAGGCAGTGACACGGAAACAAACGAGAAAACAAGCATTAAATTCTGTTGCAACTAATTTTACGTCCACATGTTATTCAACCTGCAGGTGTAGCAAAACTATTTAGATGTGAACGTGATCCTGGCGAGTTTTTTCTTAGTCTGATGCTGGGAATCCTTCCAGCTTTCTCCTGTAGCACCTCCTCATTCTCCTCCACCTGCAGGTTCTCAGCAGTAGCAGTACTCTACTACACAGTACATGTACAGTACAAGTTGCAGTGGATTAACCTCCACCTACTCCTTTCTCAATCCTGTGTCTAATTTCCACGGCAACTGTCAGTCTTTTCAGTTTCATCCTATGTGTAGTTCACTGTTTTCTTAGCCAGCCACGCTGCAAAAGCGGACTTTAAAAGAAAAGCCCCTTGGACTAAGCCCTAGGTAAATCCTGCAAAGGGCAAGAAGAGGTCACGTAGGACCTCACTCTTTTCTCTCCTACAACTGGAGGAGCTGATCTATAAGAAAAGCTTGGAAATAAGCAGTCAAGTACATGCATTCTAGCAAAGATTCAACAAATGCGACATGAATTCAATGTGACATGAAATTGTGCTTTAAAAAATATAACAGTAATAATAATCAAAGCCAGATATGTGTTTTAAATAATACTCATTTATTTATTTTGACTGAAAGAAGATATGCTGTTCTCTCTTATATGGATATATGAAATATAGATTGTTTTTAATACTTGTGTTTTATATTCCCTCATATTTACAATGAATTCCAATCATGTTGGATTTATTTTGAGGTTTGATTCTACTCACTGACGAATGAAGGAAATGCCTGTTTCAAATACAAATCAATATTTATATCCTCTCAGTGATAGTTTTTGTCAGATATTAAGTATTTTCTAAATCTTAGAAATATTAATTAAATAAAGAGCTGACCATCTACATGTACTAATTGCTGATGTATTTTATTATTTATTGAATATAAAGCATATACTGGTATACTGTACATTTCAATCATATTTAAAGTATTTATATTATAGTTTTTATGGCACATTTTTTCAGAAAGCATAATGTAAAAACATTCAAAAATGACGTGGCATTACACAGGTGTCAGTTGAATATGTGGTTGAAATGTTTTACTTTTTTATGTTTTACTTTTTTTATGATTCATTTTATGATTTCATCAAAAACTGAAAATTCTGCTGCTGCTGTAGTTCTGTGACACCCTGTTTAATCACATCTGTTGTCCAGGAGTTTAGAAATCCACCGGGGGTACTTGGTTTACGACGTCCTCGTTGGTTACGTTGCCATCTCCCAAATAATCTATTGAATAAGTCTTGCTTCGTCTTTCTGATGCATCACGTTAAAACAAATTTAACACTGGAACTAGTTGGCGAGTGAATGTCAGCTAGTAGATAGACAGCATTTCAGACTTTGGTCATTCTTCATATATTGTAACTAATATGAATGTGGGCATAGCTAGTTACTGTAACTGACATGTGATCAGTGTGGGTCATTTTGACTGGACACACTAAAGTACACACCACATTAGGAAGTTCAAGTTGGTCGGTGCGTAACAGTGAGCTGGTCCTATCAGCAGCCATGTACAGTAGGTAACAGTTGATGGTGTTATGTATTTTAGAGCAGAGAGGCTGAGACGAGTCAATGCTCAGGGATCTATCACTGCAGGAA
>NC_024328.1:15906857-15948237 GCF_000523025.1 Cynoglossus semilaevis
AAGGCTAGAAATAAAGAAGAGTGTGTCACCAGCGAAAAAGTGTCCAGTGTGAACATTGTGCTTCACATGTCAGAATCAACAGAATCTTTAAATTTCATAATCTAATCATAATCAATAACAGGAAAGAAAAAAACAAATCTCATTTTTTTGTACATGGACTGGTTGTCTATGTTATAAAAAAGGCTATTTCTACAGTTATTTATAAAGTAGGTAAAGGTTTTTCTGCTGATGAACTGATCTAAGTCACTTTTTACAGGACTACTTCAATAGTGTAGTAGTGCTGTCACTTTGCCAGCCTGTTACCAAATGTTACTGTCAGTTGTATGTGGATGACATTCATATTTGCTGTTGACATTGATTTCATATATTCCCTTTTCTCTAAACGTCCTGTCATTTGAAATTTGACATTTTAGAGATTAAAAGGACTTTCACTGATGTTTGAAACTATAGGATCAAGAGGGAAATTATGTAATAAAGAGTAAAATGTAGCCTTAATTGACTTTGACATACAGTACATGCTGTATATGGAATTACTTCTAAATCCAGTGTTTTTAATCTTTTCCCATGACATCATTTTAAAACTCTAACCTGAAACATGAAAGCTCTGTCCTCTTTTATATTCCATCTATAATTTAGCCTCTCCAGAAATGTCTGAATGAATGTCTTCTTATCCTTAGAAATATCCTTACAAATACGTTTTTCTTTTTACATTTTCCTTGATTTTTAATGGTTCCAGATCTGATGTTAAAGATGTGTCGAGAGCTGTGTTCTAATGGAGGGCTCTGGTCACATATGACTGACACTCACGTTTGGCATTAGAATCATATTTTGCCAAAGCAACTGTAAAAGAGTGGTGTTGTTTCAACAGCTCAGTTTTGCGTGGCTTAGTTATTATACTTGAGAGCTGCCCTGTTTCTTTGACCTGTTGTTTAGAAAATCTTAACATTTATTTTATAATCTGCAATCTTCACTATAAGGAACCGCAGTAATCAGACATGTTGGGGTCTCTAGGATTATTTAATGACTTTGTTATACGTTGAACATCTGTGACGATCTCTTGGCTGAGTATGCACATGTGTGAGGCATGTTAACCCATAAGAACCTAAATGTACAGTATTTCTAAAATACTTGCCTCGTTCTGTAATTCACCCTACTATGAAATAATTAGTCAACAAATCTGCTGCCATCCTCTGACGACCTGCGACTCACAAAATAAAGATAATTATGCGTGCATTTTTCTCTAATGAAGGCAGACATTGTCCATTTACAGGCAAGAAAAGGAACTGACTCCCACTTCTGGTGAGACCTTGATGTAATTTCCTTTAAATGCATGTGGTTCTTCCACTCATGGTGTGCTCTCTGCACACCATGAGTGGAAGAACCGCATAAAGATGACTGAGACGGTTCTGGAGAGAGAGATTATTACAGTACATGAAATCAAAGTAGTGAGTATTTGGATGCCAATACAAATCTGTATTCTTAAATGTGAATAGGACCATGTCTGGCATGCATTGTTAAATAAACAATAAAACACTATAGAGTGATTCTGTGTCTGTGCTGTTTTCACTTTCACCTGTAAATATTATATATATATATGATTATTTATGTGGTTATTTTCATCCTTCAGGAAAATTGTGGTCAATTTTATCTGATTTATTCATAGCCCTATAGAGCTGACTGTAGGGATTGAAAGAAGTATAAAAAAATATCAGAAAAATCAGATGAAAATGGTAATGGTCTAACATGGTACCCTGAAGAATGCCCTTTCACACTGCGGCAAAAAGAAAAATAGTAATCTTTTGTCCATGCTACTGTAGTTTTTTACAAACATTTGTAGAGCAAGCCAACAGCATTGTGACACACATGACACGCGCTCAACAAATATTACGGCTACCACAGCTTTACCTCACTCTGCAGTGAATACATACATTTTCAGCTCTTATAAATGCTACACCAACCCTCGATCCGCGGACCAGTACCAGTCCATAGGTCATTTGGTACCAGACTGCAGTGGGACACAATAAAAAATGTACTTAATGAAATCAAAATTATCTTTTGATGCTCAGCACCTTGGTACCGGTCTGTAGTAACAGATGGTATTGGCTGACCACTGGTATAGATGTAATTTTTCTGCAATTGATTTTTATTTATTCAAGCAACAAATAGTTTTCATTGCTGTGTAATAAAAAATCTTTAATTTCTTAGGTTACTTAGGAAACTCTGCTTCATGCACTTTACTAAATGCTTCTTAAACTCCCGTGGGCCACACAAAATGGCTTGGTGGGCCGCATTTGCCCCCCCGGGCCTTGAGTTTGACACGTATGTTCTACAGAGACCTACAGTAGTCCCAGGTCTTCTGATCTCACCCCCACTTGTGGAGCCATCTGATCTTGAAGTATAGAATACTGAAAACACAACTGTGCAGAATATTCCACCTCCGTGCGTCAGGCTTCAATCAGTTATAACATGGGTCTGACACATGGGTCTCTAGTTTACTGACACACAGTGGTCACAGCATGGCAGCGTGAGTGAGTGACAGACACAGTCTGTTGTTAATGTCCAGTTGGCTGCATAGTCCTGTTTAGTCCAGGTCCTTTTAAATTAAGTGAAATTCTTGTGTGACAGGTATTTAAAGTTTTGACACTTCCAGTGGAACAGTCTTAGTCCTGTACCTGGAAGAACGTTGAACCCCCTGTGCATGATATGGAACATGAGGGTCTAAACATCAGGAACCCATGCCTCTATTTAGACCCCTTCATAATGGACTCTGCAAACAGTAGGAGCTATTACCCTCATAAAACAACAAAGCCTGACAGTGTGTAAACCATCAAGCTGTTCTGCAGTTACAACAGGACGTCACGCTCCTGATTCTTCTGTTGAACCACGCACCCCCCACCTCTCTTTCCACCCGCTGCTGCTGATGAAATAAGTGTGACAGGTGCTCCTCTGTCGACTCGTCTTTTTGGTGACTTTAAATAAAACACAGGCCAAACTGCATAGTACAACCAGTTCAGTGGTTTTGTCTTTGCATTTCACCTGATTGTTTTTAGAGTAACTTTACATTAACCGGCCTTGAAAATCCAGGCTTAGTCGTGACTAACATGTCTTTGTCTGCTTTCTCTTACAGTAAATTACAGTAAAGTACTGCACATGTACTGGATGTTCCACTTTGGCCTATACTCTGAGTACAACACATAATTATGGGGATTTTAACCCTCACAAGACCATCTTGAAAACCGTTTCCACGTGCATGACATGTAGAGCTCGACTGTGTCTGATACGCTGCACAGCAGGTCATTATGTTAGGATTGATTTTATGTCTGGTTGCATGGGTGCTACCTACTTTAGTGGACGGTTGTGGTTTGACTGACTAAGATGTTGAATTTTTAAGTAGTGAATGATCATGTATTTAATATACAGTAATATTTGTCAATGGAAATGTATGTGGCCATTTAAAGAACAAATCATACAAATGGATTAACATTTGGTTAATAATTAAATAAATGTGTTTGTTAGGAGAAAATTCTTTAATATATATATATATATATACTTATAATTTCCTGGATTAAAATAGTTTTTTTTAGACCGGGTGTAGTTACATACCACTGAGTGACATCCTCCACATCACATCCACAATCTGACCTCAGTCCCTGACATGATAAAATTAAAAAAATTGTTATTTTGAAAATAAAATTCCATAACACCAGCATTAGCTTAGTTTAAGATGAGTAAATGTTTCTGTTCTGGTATTTTAGTTCAACATGATAATTGATTGTGGCTGTAAAGTTAGTGATGTTGTTGGCTGTGTAAAGCACTAGGACTTGAACATAGAACTTCCTGTCACCACTGAGTCAAAGGATTAGATTAACAAGAAAGCAATATTGTTGTACTAACCCACGTACCATGTGAATCAGGATATCAGTCATGTTTCAACTCTACAACAGCAGAAAGGGGGGTGACCGGTCAACAGTCAGTAAAAATAGTTGCACCAACTTCCTTTAACTGTGACACAGGCTTCACTGTGTCATTTCTGAAGTCTCTGAGTGTGAATTACCTCGCGTCAAGATCTAGGACTTTCAGTTTGTTCCAGGCATTGTGTGCGTCTATGTGTCTGTGTGTCTGTGTGTATGTGTGTATTTGTGTGCAAGCGCTAGAACACACACACAGCCTATAAAACTTGGCAGGCAGAAGGAACATTCTGTTCCGAGATGATGCACATCACATGGTCTTGCCTCCTCGCTCCTACCACACACGCACGCTCCTGAGCACAAACCAAAAAAACATTATTCACACACCAGTTGACACCGTGTGGTGTTGACTGGCGTTCACACAATAACATGACCCAGATGAGCAGGAGTGTACCCTGCGTGAACTCTGGCACTTGTGTGAGAAGGGAAGTTGTGGAGCAGCAGGAAGAGGGGAGGAGGGGTGAGGCACCTCCTCTTCAGAGAAATGTTTACAACTCTGCAGAGGGAGGAGCCCCAGCAGCAGGGAGTCACAGACCCAAAAAAAAAAAGACCTTTCTAATAATTTTTGTTCCTGGAAATTTAGGGGCTCCGTCGGGGCAGGCAGCACAGGACATTTGGAGGAGAGCGCCAAACGTCCTGCACTGAGTGCCCTTAAGCCACAGCTGCTCTGCTTACACATGCAAAGATTTGGGGCTTGGTGCTGTTTTAATTATTCTTCCTGCAGTTTTCATGGAGTGTTCCTCCTGTTTGGTTTCTGCCAACACAATGTTTCCATTCAAGAATCACAATTAAATCATTCACCTTCCGTTTTAATGTTCCAGATGAGAGAACAGGCTCACAGTTAGGATTAACACATCGATAACACAAACCTCCTGACAGAGACAGAAACACACCTCATTCTGAAGTATGTGCAAAGGAGCAAAGTTATTACACATTAACTGTCACATTCTGCCATGGTAACATCGAGCAGGATTCTAGTATTAGTTATAATACTTTATCTAGTCATGTGACCATATTTGATAGTTAAAGTAGACCTTACGCAAGGTCATACGATGCTTTTCGTATACATGGAGCCTCTGTTCTTCCACATTCACTATTTAGACTGGCAGGGCTCATGTCAAGGAAAAATGATTAGGCAGCAGTGTTGCTCAATCCCTCCACCCCACTTAGCCAAGATAGCAGGGTTTTCAGGGGACTTGGCCATGAACCCAGTCCCAATAGCTGGGAGTCCTGTTACACTCTGAGTGGGACTGGCTGTAACACCATCTGTCTTTCATATACTTTCTGTGGGAGAAAGTGGTAAAGGTCTGCCTGACACATTTCCTTTACTTGTGTATAATCATTGTGTATATACCAGTGGAAGGGCATCAGTGAAGGAAGAACTCCTATTCTATTGTTTTGACAACAAAACGATAAATCTGTGTTTTTATATGGATTTGTTTAAAAAGTGATTACATCCAATGTCAGACTAGAGATTGCAACACAGGAGTCTCTGTTCACTCCTCCCAAGTTCATCAGGGAACTATGACGGTCTCTTCATACCAGAAACCCATCGTCCCTTGTTTGAATAGTGCACTTTAAAAAAAAGCCAAACACCCACTTGGACCCACTGGTCTAATGAAAATCCTTGCATCAGAATGAATTTTCTAAATCATTAAGTTTTCCCTTAAGGTCATACTTTACAGTAAATCTAATAGAAAAGACCAACAAAAGAGACAAGAGTGAAGGTTGTAGTCTTTTATGTTTCCATTGTTTAATGTGTGGTGTGCAGACTACCGTGTTTCAACTTATTCTCAACCTGTTGAAGAGCCACCTCATAAGATGTAGGTGAAATTATTCAAGGTATTACACCCTGTGTAATTTATGGGTGACTTATTGGCTATGAAGTAAATGTATTAAAGGTCCTTGGAGTGTGTGCTCAGCTGGAGGTTTAAACTGTTTTCATTGCATCAGAAAACGTCAGCCGTAGACACACTGGACATTCTGTTTAAATGGTAAAGTCAGACCATAGATAATGTTTTCTTACAAGGGCTGTAAAATGAGTAAAAACAATACATTAATAAATAAATAATAATAATAACTACTGATATGTATATAGCACATTTCTTTAAAAAAGAAAAGAACTTGGACATCATTAGTGCTGCACTTGTGACCTTACTCAAAGTAACAAACACATTTACAGCTATTAATAATTACATTAATGGTAGTAATGGGAGAAGGAATAAAAAGTCCACACAGCACTACAGAGAAGGAACCCCTCTCATCAGGTGGACAGATGTGCAAGAGATTTTGATTTAAGTGGAAAAGCTGAGTCACTAGGAAAAATGCACTGGGCACACTGAGATGAATCATCATTTATTGAACACACGAGAAGTCTGCAAACATGACTTTTATTTGTTTACTTTAACTGTGTGGAAACATTTTCCGTCTTGTGTGCTACGATACACTGTGCAGGAGTGACATGAAATGACCACACGGAGACACAAGCCGCGACGGGTTCAAGTGTAGCGTTGAGGTAAAACTGAGGACAGCACTAATTTAGAAGAAGACTCTGAAACTGGAACAGAGGGTGAGACCTGTCTGCAGTCACAGTCTGGTGGGACGTTGCGTCCAGATCAGAAAAAAACATCTTGGTTTTAGACGACACAGACAGTGTTCCCCACTGTGTGGTCAGTACTCAGCTGCTAACCCTAGTCTGAGCTCTTCTTATTATAGTACAATACAGTCTCATCAGCTGTTAGTCAACTGGAGGATTTTGTACAGGGTAATGTGATATTGAACCCCAAAACAAGGAAGAATTTACAACCCTAAGATTAGACTGAACAACAAACAAACAAAAAACACAGAATCATCATTCAGAAGTAAAAGCTGGTGTGAAGAGAAAACTATGGAAAATATTAGCAACCAAATGTTTCTACTAGCAAACAGTTTTCATGTGTCCTCTGATGCCACGTCTGACATCTTGGTTGTGTTTTTTTTTTTGCAAATGGTTGCAGTCAAAAGAGAAATAATAATTTGAAATGTGTAATTTCCTCTAGTTACTTTATTTTAATGACAACAAGCAGAAAAAGTGTATCGAAAAGAACCCTGTGAATGAAAACAGTGTGTTCCACTACAGGTGTTCAGTTCAGACCGCCTCAGAAAGAATACAAAAATAAAAACAATACAAAACATATTGAGTGGAACAAGATGCTCATAAGTCCGTGTTATTTTTAGTGATACAGCAACAATCCTGAGCTTAGGTAAGGCGGACATTTGATGCCAGTTCATCTTTTACCTTGAAGCAGGACTCGATATGCCACCATCCAAGCTCTAAATCCACAGGCCACAGTGTTTTCTACAGCATTAAAGCCTTAACTCAAGACTAACAATCCTGGATCTGCATTACCCCCAAAGTTGAATAATATTGTTGTCGGTCCACGGTCAATATATACAAAAACTGACTTTGACTCAGACCTGAAGTGATCATGTGTGTAAGACAATAAAAAAAAACTCTCTCTTCAATAGAGAATATACTGTAGAAGCACATTTTTCTAAACCAATAAAACACGACAAAATCACACAATTTCAACAGTATGTACACATCGAAGACGTAGATCCTATGTCTTAAAAATACTAAATGTCTGGTTTGTCCATTTGGTTGGCAGTAAAAGAAAACAACTAGATAACAATAAAACAGTACTGGCTGAAAGAAAAAGAAACACCTGGAATTTTATTGTGAGCTAATAATACTAAAAATATATAATATAAAGGAATACTTACTTATACTTATACTCTCATATTTAAGGTGTTGATTACCAGGGAATCATTTGTAATGGCCACACAATGTCCAATTCTGTTCCATCTCAATTTACTCTTTGTAAAATATGAAAAAACAGGATTGTGGAGGCTTTTGCAAATTGTTGTACATGTGCACACTACTTTATTCATAGGTAGGTTATTAAACCTAAACTAAACCATCTGGCTTGAAAAGCTGCCAGGGTTTGACTGCAGCAAATTGATTTATTTTTAAAACAACATACCATAAATTCATTGAGCAACCGATCGACAAACATAACAGAGAAAACACTTGGAAAACCAAGAAAAAGCCTTCCTTACAGGGAAAAGTCCTTAGGTATCAACAATGTGAGAGTGGGGGCGTGGCATGGCAGTTTCAAGCCCCATGTTGTAATGCTGCGTTCAGGTACCTGTTTGAATGCTCGTTTGAAATGTTGATACACAAAAGCACATGGTAAATGAGCCAAGCAACACAAGTTAGCAACCAAAAAAACATCAACCATATAAAAAATTAGTCGTTTTTTTGGAGTTGTATTGTAGTTTATATCTAGATAAACCTAATTATGATTTAATAAAATCATTTGGTTAACCCTAAATGAAATAGTTTGTTTAAACTACTCAGTGGTGAGAATGTTGTGTTTTAAGTGTATGTAAAATTTTAGGAATGGAGTTTAAAAATAGATATTGCATTACAACAGCATTACAGTTGCAAACCATCCATGTTCCAGGTTAATATCGTCTCCACCTTAAACCTGTTATTTATGGTTCACAAAGAGGATCAAACAAAAATAATAAATCACACAACCCAGAGAGAGAGAGAGAGAGAGAGAACAGAGGAACACAAAGTTTGTGATCCTCTGTTTTTTACTTGCAAAGCTATAGCATAAAAACGTATAAAGTCTATAAAATATGGACCTGCAGATAAGCTAACACTGCAGCAACACACCACCCGACAGTACAGTACTCGACGTGCTCTGTCCATTTCTATTAAAAGAAACGTTCTATGTAGGACAAATGTGTTCCTGTGTATATGTTTGTGTTGGTGTAAGTGTTGTTGAACGAGTAATGCTGATGGATATGAAGCATTACCAGGTGCATGCTGTTGGATAAATAGTGAAACAAGATGCTCTTCTCAGTTCTTACAATTGTAAATCTGACTCTAAAAGAGTCAGTGCCTCACTGTCAATGAACCTCACCGCATGTCACTGCCGGGGTGGGATCAAGTCATGGTTTTGCGAGTCACAATTAATTCTCAAATCTTTGTCCTCAATTCTTGAGTCAAGTCCCAGGTCAAAACTGACAAGTCTCAAGTCAAGTCCAAAGTCCTGGCGCTCTGTCTTCTCCAGTCTTCTTTAACATAGAGTAATAACACATTCAAACTGATCATGTATGCTTTTAAAATCAATATTTATGTATTAAAACTAGTGCAGATTAAATTTCCAGCAAAGAAATAGGGCTGACATTGCACTTCCTAACTGCACAATTAACCAGTCATTCTTTTAACAACAGCTATAAACACATATCTTGTGGAATTGTGAGATTGAAGGCTTTTGTGCCGTTGTGTGTGACTGTGTGTGTGCGCCAACAAGGATGCTGGGTGTGTACAAACAGCGAAGGACAACGAGAGGATTAAGGGGCACTCAAATCTTTTAGTGCAATGTTAAAAAATGACTATACTAGTAAGTTCCTGAAAAAGTCTTCAAAAAATAATAGTTTCCCAAAAATGATTAAAATGCAGTCATTTGCCTTAAAATACTCAGGACTAGCAATGTCCATGTTTTTACGGTTAAAATTCTGAAAAAATATACTTTTTGGTACGCCAACATTGGATAATAGTAAAATACTATACTAATAAAAAAGAAGCCATTTTTGTCAACCTGAAAAAAACATCACTCAACAGAGGAGGTGGGTTTAGACACAACCACATACAAAGCACTCTTATGAACAATACCCAAAAGATTTACCTCAGTTTCCCACAACAAAGAGGAAGGTGACCAAGACCTTTCTGATGAGGATCACAACAACCCAATACTACAATACTATACTAATAAGTTCTTGAAAAAGTCTTCAGAAATAAAAGTTTCCCAAAAATGACTAAAAATGCACTAATTTTTCTTAAAATATTTAGCTCTGTCCGTTTGTGTTGTTTGTGTTTGAAAATATTTTGTGTTCACCCTGAATAGAAATTGATTATGTGCAAAAGAACTTCTTGTGCTACAACTGACCCTGAGACAGTTGTTTTTCTCACTCAGCTGCACCTGCAGGCTCGCCCGTACGTGTAAGAATGTATAATGCACTTGTTTGTTACACTGGAAACTGTGAATGAACCCATACATGATGTACTTGTCCTTCTCACCAGGTTTGGACAATGGTGATAATGACTGTTTTTATAACCATATGGAAGGACTTCTTCATCTAGCTGAGGCCTTGAAGTCTAAAACCTATATTCTGTATTCTATGTTCAAACCGAAACAAAAAAACTGTATCATGTAACCATGTAAAAACATAAAAGAGAGTTCGCCTAACAGGAAGTCAATAGTCTCTAACAGCTGTATTAGACAGAGTTAGGTTCGGCTCTCTTGATCAAGATACTTACATTAAATCCATTAAAGGCAATTTCTGTTGACTCTTGATTTCTTCAAATCATATAAAAAAATTTCCACGACATGTTAGAATTCAGAAAAAATATACACTCTTGTATGCCAACTTTTGATCATAGTAAAATACTATACTTATTAGTTCCTGAAAACGTCTTCAAAAACAAGTTTCCCAAAAAAGACTATAAAGTCACTCATTTGCCTTAAAATACTTAGCTCTGCCCATTTGTGTTGTTAGAATTCAGAAAAAGCAGTCACTGCCCAAATCACATTGCACCATACCAACCCCGCTGAACCTTCCTGCGGGTGGTGAATCCACTGGAAGGTACAAACTGCCCTAACCAGGATTTGAACTTGTCCAGGACGTGAACCCTGGGGTTCCACACCAATGACAGAGACCTTGTCTCTGGGCCAAATTGCCACTCAATGCAAATTTGGATCACAATAAAATACTGTACTAATAAGTTCCTGATAAAGTCTTCAAAAGTTTCCCAAAAATGACTAACACTGCACTAATTTGCCTTAAAATACTTGAAATTTTGAAAAATGCAAAGAAATAAAAAGTCTCAGAAATGCTTTAAAATGCAAGTATATGCCCCTAAACATGCTGCCAAATGAATATGTTGTGCTAAAAACTCAAAAAAATCATCTATTATGAATATGTCAAAATATCACCAAAAACAAACAAGAATATAGTCTTGCTTGTTTCCCATAAAGCAGCATTTTGTGAATTTTTTTAGAAAAAAAGATTCTAACTTTTTTGGCAAAACAATAACCTAGCGTGTCATTCTGGTCAGATGTTGAAAGACAATGCCCCATAATTACTAAACGTTAGAATAGAGCAGTGAAATCTTTATAAAACAATCGCTGAAACAGGGACTTGAACCCTGGACCTGCAGATTAAACGTCTGATGCTGTACCGACTGAGTTACAGTATCTGGGCTCTAGGGTTGGTCAAATTTTGAAAAAAAGTGATGAATATTTTTGTAGATTTTTTTTTTCATATTTTATTTTCTCTGATTATTTCTAATGAAATTAGATCATTTCAAGAAATGTTTTGTATTTGCAAAAAATTTTTAATTTTTTGGGCAAAATCCTAATTCAGCATGTCATTTTTTGTAAAATGGTGAAAGATTTTTGGAAAAAAAATTCAAAATATTATCTTGTTTTCCTGTTCCTGATTAAATTACAGCATTTTTGATATCACTTTACACTTTAATTACTACAACCAAAAACATACAATACTATAGTCTTACTATTGTAAAAAATGCATAAAAATAAGTCCCAGAAATGTCTCAAAATGCCCTACAACATCCTGCGAAGTGAATATTTTGTGCTAAAAAACTTGAAAAACCATCATATCTGAACATGTCAAAATATCACCAAAAACAAACATTTTTGCATTTTTACTATCGCGAAATAATGCAATAAAATTAAAAAGTCCCAGAAATCCTTCAAAATGCAAGTTTGTGCCCCAGAACACGCTGCTAAGTAAATATTTTGTGCTAAAAAAATATTTTCTGAATATGTCAAAGTATCAACAAAACAAGCAAAACTATAGTCTATAGTCTATCACGAAAAAATACAGAAAAATAAAGTCTCTGACATGCCTTATAATAACTAAAAAAAAAAACCCAACTAGAACAGAAATAACAAAAGCAAACAATCATGTCAATATATCGGTTGATGATTCACATGTAGGTCACTGCGACACTGTTGTCCTGCATGTGTTTGTCCTAACAAAGTTTATAGACCTTAAAAATGGTGACAAGTGAATGTTTTGTCCTAAAAACTCAAAAACCATCATTTCTGGATATGTAAAGATTTGAGATACGAGCACAATCACAGACGCTGACGCTAGGTCAGCTGAGTACTGTGGGCTGAGTACTTGGAGCAGCCCACATTGCCTCACTAGTTCACTTCACTTGTTCGGCGACATTCGTAAACTAAACTTATCTTTATTTGTCATTTGTCATTTGTCATTGTGACACAGTACAGCACAGCACACGAAATTTAACCTCTGCATTTAACCCATCACCAAGTGAACAGTGGGCAGCCATGGTCGGCGCCCGGGGAGCAGTGAGGACGATGCCATGCCTTGAGGACGATGCCATGCTCAGTGCATCTCAGTGGCAACCTGAGATGTAACCTGGCAACCTGGCAGTTGGTGGATTCGAACCTGGGGCCTTCCGGACCGAAGTCCGCTTCCTTTACCACTAGGCCACCACCGCCTAGTAAGCATCGCTTACGTGACTTTCTCTCTATTTTGTGCATTATTTTTTCATAATAGTGATGAGTCCTAAGAGAGTGAATGTTAAGGATCGTAGTGAGTAAAAAAATATGAGTTAGTAAGTAAAAAAAAATAAATAAAACTTACGTAGTGTTACGTAGTGTACGTGTTAGGTACGGTACGGAATCAAGTGTCTATGTACGGGCCAACTCTCTTCCCTCACTTCCTCCCTCCCTCCTCCTCCTCTGCACATGTTGCCATTAGCCGCTACTGGATCGTCTGTCTCGAAGGTAAGAACTTATAATTAAAACCACATTTTATATCACAGGAATCCTTATATACTATATATAGCTATATATATAGTTATATATTTATATACCATATCTCTATAGCAATTAAAAACATATTTTTTCCATTGTTATTAGAACCAGTAAGCAGCAGGAACGGATTCATTTTGTTCCTGTTATTTCTTATTGGAAAAATTGTTGGCGATAGAATTTCTTTTTAGAATTTTTTTTTTTTTTTTTTTTTTTTTTTTTTTTTTTTGAGGGGCGGGGGAATCCTAATTTTAAATCATTTTCAGTAGGCAGGTGAAAATTATGATGAACATCCACCCATCCATCCATCATCAACCGCTTATCCGGGCCGGGTCGCGGGGGCAACAGTCTGAGCAGGGACACCCAGACTTCCCTCTCCCCTGACACTTCCTCCAGCTCTTCTGGATGAACATTTTTTATTATAAAAAATCCAAATTTTATTTTTTCAAACTATTATTTGTAAGGTTTTTGCAAAGCAATTGTTTATATTTATATTTGAAATTTTTTAGCCAAATCCTAATTTAAATTATCATTTTTGTCAGAAGTCTAAAAACTATGATTAAATTCTTTGTCAAATTTAATTTCAAACTTTTTTTCTTGTGTGCATGGTTTTCATCAAATTACAGTATTTTGAAGAAAACAAAGTTTCTGAAAATTCCTAATTTAGCATGTCTTTTTTGGTCAGATGTTGAAATATTATGAGGTCATGTGACTTGAGTCCACATCTGTTTTTCGTACTGTTTAACTGGGTGTTGTTCACATATTGCAGGAACAGGTAATTGCCGTGGTGTTTCTTAAAAGATATTTGTTTCCTGATTAATGCCTAACTGTGTAGCCATTATAAAAAAACTACAACATTAATCAAGAAGGTAATGTTATCCATCATACGTTATTCTATTGCTTGAAATCAAATTCTACTATATACCTAGTACCTGGACTAAAAACTATCCTTATGTCGCAGTCACAGGGCGAAAGTGAATGCATCATCAGTGTTGTGTGCTTCTTGTCTTTGATTGGTCAATGATGCCGTCACTCATTCTCATTAAAAATGAGTCACGTTTCCTTTCAACCAATCACAGACCCGTGTTATGATGACACCGCGGGATTCCGCGAAATTGTTTCTTGGAGTTCAAGTCAGAGAGAATGAGGGAGAGGGGGAGGAAAAGAGAGAAAAGAGAAGCGGCGGCTGCTGCTGTGTTTGCAGCAGAAGAGGACAAGTTGACGCATGTGTGACAACAGCGAAATATAAGCAGAGACAACAGCACAATCTGAAGTCAGAGCTACAGGGACCCGCCACATGAGGATAGAGACAAAGGAAAATAGGAGAGGAATTTCAGACCAAGGTCTTTTTCTGAGGAGGGTGTGTGTTTTGTTTTGTTTTTTATTCGCCCTGGAACCCGAGCAGGAGAAGCGCAGTCTTTACGGAACAGTCACGTTGAAGATGACACGTGTGGACGGTTAACCGCATGTTTTCAGGCAGGACTGTTTTGTGACCACACACTGTTGTGTATCTTTATTCTTGCTTCTTTGTGTTTGTGTTGTTATTTTTTGCTCGGATCAGTGATGTCGGAGGTGGACGTCTCTGCAGACCGTGTCCCCACTCGACCTGCGGGCCAGGGCCGAACAGAGGACACGCTGAAAGAGAACCAAGAGAACAGGACTTTGCTGATGGTGGCGATGATTCTACTGGACTTGAACAAATGCAGTCCTGCCATCAGCCAAGCAGGAACCGGTAAATGTCTGACCAGCTGTGGTGACACCACCGGCGCCGCTGCTGCCGTTGCCTTAGAGAAGGCGGAGCCGAGGGGGAGCTCCCGGGCATCAGTAGCAACACAGCAGTCCCGAAATAAGGCGAGGGTTTCGGCTGCGAGGAGGCGGCAAGAGTCCCCAGAGAAGAGACACTGCTGTCCGTTTAACGGCTGCGGAAAGATGTACGGCAAATCATCCCATCTGAAAGCCCACCTCAGGGTCCATACCGGTGAGTGAGACTTAGTGAGTGGGTCAATACACAGTGCTGGTGACGACGGTGGGACACGCCCACGAAACCAACAGGCTCGGTTCCGATGACGACAGTGAAACCGCTCTGCGTCACTTGTGCCATATTTACCCTTATAGATCTGATTTCACACGCGAGGGCAACACCCTGCTGTTGTCCTGCTCTGATTTTCTCATTTCAGGCTGGATTTTTGACCTTTTCCCCACGTGATTGCATTCGTTTACTGTCAAATACTCCATTTATTCCACGCGCATTGAATGACCTCTGTGTTTGATGAAGTATGCACGCCCTTTTCATACGTTGAATATACAGCTAAAACCGACTTTCATTATCGAATAGTGTGCTGTGATACTGGGAATCAATTAATCGTTTAATAAAACATAATTTACCTGTTAGATGCGTTGTACATAACAAAACCCTTGCCTCTGCCCACTGGCATTACCAGGGGCACTACAAGTAAACTAATGGAATCAAACTGACACACCGATGGTTGTAAGATCGAGGTATTTGGGTCTAACAATTAATATTACAATCCCTACTGGCAGTTCTATGTAGGTGCAACATGTAGATTTGAACCTGTGACACTGCTTCCATCTGGGGAATGGGGGGCAAACACAAGGGCAACATCCAACCAATACCAAATGGGAATGCTCAGCATCTGCTTGGTAGGTACTTCAAATACAGTGATCTCAATGTTGTTGTAAATGTAGATATTCTACAGTTGATATGACAATCTGACCACTGTCATCCCCAACAGGGGCTACAGACGGTCTTTGACTGACCAGCTCTTGGGAGTAGTGTGTTATACTGAGCCTGCAACCGAGTAACCTCCAGTTGTTGAACAACTGCTGTACTTAGTGGCTGCAGCTTTAGTCCAGAAGTCCAAATTATTCTGTTAATGTAATTTTCCAAACCCATCAATGAAAATGTCCACTAAACATGCAAACAAGTATCCAGAACAATGTCAAATACAAGCAATAGTATTAAAAATAAATTGTTACCCTACGTTTCTGAATTTCTGTCGTTGTAAAAACAACAGATATGTCCTTACAATTCAAGGCACATTTTTTTTATGGTGTGTGTAAATGGAACTAGAGGTGTATTAAAGTAGCACACCACGTGTTTCTGTAAATGAATAACAGGTTATGAGAAAAAAGATGATCATGTGAAGTCGCCCCACTGCTGGGGAAGTTGTGGAGGAGCTGAAGCAGCGGGAGGAGGTGAAGGAGGGGGCAAGGGGAGTGAAGCAGAGCGCAGTGAGGGAGCGGAGGCGTGACATTAACTGTCTCCTGACACGCACAGTCCTGAGCAGAGAATGGAACACGGTGTGACACGACACCCAACGTTTGTGATGCAACTATCGGGCGGGTGTAGTTGAGTTAAGGTTAAGTTGCGATAAATCTGTCAGGCCGATAGAGGACAAGATGATATCAGCGGGTTTTTCGTTCCGTTCGGCACACACCTGTCGGTGTCGGGGATACGAATCAGCCTGTGCTGCAGTCAGTCACACCGTTCGTTCACGTGTCTCACTGTTTCACATTCAATATTCAATACACACGCTCCCACTTTGCATCAATACAGAGACCAACGTCGGCAAAAACCGCGACAGAACCAGAGATTAAAGGAATGAAAAAACAAAACGGGTCAATCTCAACGGCAAGTATGTTATAAACAAAACAAACAAACAAAAAACCCCAACTAGAACAGAAATAACTAAAGCAAACATGTAGGTCACTGCGACACTGTTGTCCTGCCTGTGTTTGTCCTAACCACTCAGCTTTCTCATACGTCACCTCCACCCAACCACCTCGCCTCCTCCCCCTCTGTCGGGTTGTAAACAAGAGGGAAACACGTGGTGGAGTGAAGCACGTGCAGCAGGAGAGGGAGGAGCCTCAGGACAGGAGGAGGCGGAGGCAAAAGCGGGGAGTTACGGCCATTTCCTGTTGCAGCTTTTCCCCACGAGGCGTTTTTCGATTCTCACCATTTCAAAATTGATATCTTCCGTTTAGGTCCTTGGAACCGTGTTGTTTGTTTCAATTTTAAAGAATTAAAAAATGTGTGTCATTCACAAAAGCCTGAAGGAACTCTAAAAAATAGTTCAGGTGTCACAGATGTAATTGACAAAGTTAATAAAATATTAACATAATTATAAAATAGAGGAAAACGTCTCTTGTCCTTACGTTTTATCAGAGAAGTTAAAATAGCATGAGTGCTTGACATGACTTTTAAAATCTGTTTATGTTTATGGAGATTCTCAGTCATCCAGGTCATGGTCAAGGTTAAAGAGTTCTGTTAGGCAACTGGACATGACATTTTCTCAAAGGTGTTTCACCTCTCATCCAAGAGTCTTCTTCAGTTTAAAACTGAAGAAGACTCTTGGATGAGAGGTGAAACGTCTTCTTTGAGAAAATGTCACATCCAGTTGCCTAACAAAATCTGTTTATCCAGTTCTAGTGACTCATCTGTCTCTGTCTTTCCATCCTTTCGTCCACTGCTATTTGTACTCAGATACTTTTAAATGTACAGTTGTATTCCAATGAAAGTTGGATGACATTTGAAAAAGCATGCTGACAGTAGTATTGTCTTCATATAAAAACACCCTGTGGTTCAAGTTGGAGCTAATTGTAAGAATGTGTGTGTTTTCCACCTCAGGTGAACGCCCCTTCGAGTGTACTTGGCCAGACTGTGGCAAGAAGTTCTCCCGGTCAGACGAGTTGACACGTCACTACCGCACACACACAGGCGAGAAGCGTTTTAACTGTCCAATGTGTGACAAGTGCTTCATGAGGAGTGACCACCTGACGAAACACGCCCGCAGACACGCAGGCTTCCATCCCAGCATGCTTCAGGGCTCCAGCGCAGCCAAGAGACGCCACTGCTCTGTTTCTGTCTCGTCTGACTCTGGAGGACAAAGCCCTGTGGGAGTGTGAGAGGAGAGACACCCCCCCCTATTGTACATGTACATACAGTACACCGAGGTACAGGTTGTAGGAACTGTGGCATATACAAACAGGATCACACCCACACATGTAGCCCATGGGAGGGTGTACGTACAGGGAAATCACTCCCAATCAGACGTCCCAACCAGCCAGACCACTATTGGTTTGGCGTGTCTGCAGTGCATGTAACGACAAAAAGAAACCTTACTGTGAACCTTACTTTTGTCACACCAGAGCTTCTCATTGTTGTTCCTGAGGCGACTGGCATTTATTACACGTTCTTCAAGGGTCAATCAGTCCGATGTGGGGGTTTGGAAATTTATAATTATTTAATGTGTTGTTAAAAGTGTTTTTTGGAAGGATCCACTGACAGAGTGGAACGGTTGTACATATCACACAAACACTAAATTGATTCACGTCTTAAGATGTGAAAAAACAAAACAAGAAACTCCCTAAGAACCCAACAGGAACTGGTGTTAACACTGGTACTGACTGACTGACAACAGTGCCAATTATCTTCTCTGTCGTGTTCACACTATCATTAGATGCACTCTCGTTTTGGTCGCTCTAGATTCCGGAACATTTTAATTTGTTTATGGCAGTCAGAGAGCCACTGTACATACGTATATGGGAGTGAGAGGGTTTTGTTGGTACCTCATCTTCCGACCTGACTTGTCTGCGCTTATGTATTCTTACTTGAAACCACTAATGTAATCAGGTTAATTTTACAGCATTAGCTCTGCTTTATTTTAATAGAACCAGCCTTGAAGCTTAAACCATGACTGGTTATAATGAGAAACATTAAGTTGGGAAAAACAAGAGAGAATTTAGGCCAGATTGTTATACCATGCTTTGGTATGTTAACACAACCCAATTATTATAACAATTTTTAAACAGAGGTATGTAGTTGCTGACATAGGCACCACACTGCTTTTTCATAATGACTGACTTAGAGCTATGCAGTGTCTTGTAGGGAATCCTATTATGTTTCAGGTCAAGAATATTTTGAGAATGCCATTTTTCTTTTTCTTTTTTAAATCCTCAACCTCTTTGCATAAACAGATGCATACATTTTGATCTCTCAGGTCCAATGTTGACACCACGTTCAAACTTGGCCAAAGTGTCGCAGAGATTTGGGAAATGTCCTTACATGAATGTTATTGCACACATGAGCAGATATTTAACATTTAACAGAAGATTATCCAGCCAGTCCAAGGGCAAATGAACAGCAAAGCAGTATTATCATGTAAATAAATGAATCAGTATGCAGTTGGTATGTGATATTAGAGAGTAATAAGACAAAGCTACTATATAGAGAATTATAGAACTTGGCTATTGAATAGATTAATGTGGACTTAGTAATTCAGGTATACTGTGAGCTTGTAGGTGTCGACAGTGTGTTTTCCAATAACTGCACCAAAAAAAAAGTTTTGAGTCTGATGCAAGAGCATAACCTATAACTAAACCTGTGTTGAATTTTTCAGACAGGAAACCATTACAGGGTAAAGTCTCTTCTGGGCTAAAACCACACTGAGTTATGTTGAGTCAAATCATGCTAACTGTGAACTAAAACAACGTCTGTGCCTTTCATCGGTTTCGTAGAAGAGAGAAATTTCTACACTTTCAAGCCATGAGTAAAAGGAGAACACTTAAATGAATGAACATTGTCAGATTATTCATGTTGATATTCAGCACATATGGATATCACCGAGGGTCTTTTATATGAACCAACAGTGCCAGTTGCTGCACATTCACACTTAACTATGTGTTTACTCTGTATCTGGGCATTCACACATTATCAGGGAACGTGAACCATAGTCATTCGAGTCTATGTCACACCTCCTGGTGGTTACGTGGAAGCACAACATTTTCATAACAAAGTCCTTTTTGTTAACTCTCTGTCCTAGCATTTAAAGGCACACTGTCATGATTAGTCAGTGAATCCATTAATTCCATTATGTAGCATGTTTTATGTATTTGTTTGGTGCTGCAATTTTTCATTTTTGTGCCAATCTTTTATAATATTACTAATGGGATGTAAGGTCTTATTTGTCCACTACAGGAGGCTGATGCCTTTTTGTTTGTTTTTTGTTTCTTTTATATTTGTCACATTAACAAAGCTGTAATTTTCAGGTAAAAAAACAACAACAAATAAGTAAATACCTGCAGCAGTCACTGTAACCAGGCTTCATGACATTTTCTTTCTGTTTTCCTACCACATTTGAACTGCAGCAGCATTGTCAGAATAATTGTTGCCTAAACTTGCTGTTTTAAAATGCTTAAATGCTGCCTCACAGTCCATGGTTGCCTCTGCCAGATTCTCCCCTTAATGACAAACCAGATATTTTCAAGGAGACAAAACTGGACTGCAGGCCGGCCAGTCTATTAGCAGAGGACTGAGTTAAGCAACAGTAGTTTTCTAAATGGTTAAAGGTCAAGTATATTAAAGTCCAAAGTGATTGAATGCAGCAAAACAAAATCCTTGTTTGACACCTTGTTTGAGAATCGTTGCTGCAGGCACCAGTTCAGAATTCATTTACATTAAACAAATTGTCATTTAAGGGCTTCATTTTAATTGTTTTTTACATGTCAAATGAAAGTTCTAATTAACTAACAACCCACACACTCTAGGATTTATTGTATTTTTTAAGGGAGTGAACAGACTTTTCTAAAAAACACAACACCAACCACGTACATTTTCAACGTGCTGTCCTTTCTTTTTCTTCTGTGGCATTAAAACAACTGTGATAAGATGTTTGTGCCTTTCCGATTGAAGCTCGTACTTCTTACTTATGCTACTGTACTATAATCAGGGACTTGTCATTGCACAACCCATTTTATTGCAATATACGTACTGACGCTGTGTAGTAATTACTGCTCTAAAAGTTTCAACATTAAAGTTATTTTCCTTTTTAAATGTGGTCTCTGTTGTTGATGGTTGTTTTTTTGTTTGTTTTTTGGCTTCTTGTGTATGTATGCAGTATTGTCCAAAAGAAATCAAATCAATCACCAGAAGAGCCAGACTTTGCACTATTTGCTCTGCTTTTATTAGTTTTCATACACCACACATAACAAGAACACTGTTCAATACTCTAATGCAGTGGTGCCCAACCTTTTTTGTAATAAGGACCGGTTAATCAGTATTGGCCGTTTACTGCGGACCGGTAATACCGTGCCATCATTGAAGGATCTTATCATTAAATATTCAAAATAAAATGAAAAAGAATCAGAGTCTGTATGACCTGTTGTTTTGAAACATTGCCAGATTGTAATGAAAAAGTAAAGGGATATGACTGGATTCTTTTTAATTAAATTGGATAAAGTAAATTAGTAAAACGAAAGTACATTGTTTAACTGTGTCCCGGCACCAAAAGACCTACAGTCCGGCATCAGTCCCCGGACCGGGGGTTGGAAACCCCTGCTCTAATGGAAGTTTTTAGAATTCTTTCTTTTATTTTTCTTTCGGCTTTGTCCCTTTTTTCAGGGGTTGCCACAGCGAATCATTGATTTCTATATCTTCATCTTCTACTCTGATTCCAACCATCTGCATGTCCTCCCTCACTGCATCCATATATCTCCTCTTTGTCTCCTACCTGGTAGCTCCATCTCTAACATTCTTCTACTACTGTCCCTCCTTTGCACATATCCAAACCATCTCAATCTGGAAGTTTTTAGAATACAATTTATTTTTTGAAAAAAAAAAGTCAAACAAACAACAAATTGACTGAAGATTGAAATGAACTACAGCATTTTATTTTTCTTTAATTAAGGCATACTCCCATTACAAATAATGGATTTAGGAACAAATGTTATAATATCCTAGTGCTCAAACTCATTCATTCAACTGCATCCTGACAAACAAGGCCATCCTATTCTATTTTTCTTTGTCTACAGCATACACGTGTTTCTGCATGCATGTGTAAGGGAAACATAGTTGATAATTGTGTCTAAACATCTGTAGACAGCACACAGGAGGGCGTATCACCAGCTCCTGTTGCTGATATGAAAGATAAAGTGAAGGGTTGAGGAAAAGCGGGGGAGGGGGAGGTGGTAGTAACACAACTTTGACTACTGTAAAATCCTATGTTAAGCCTCATATCGGTCCCTTTGGCCTCAAGTGTAAGAGAATCGCGTGAGCCTAATATATGAAAGGTTTGTGTGCAGAGATATGTCAGTTCCCCTTTTCACACAATTGGTTTTAGATAAGACACTGTCACTGCACCACAAGAAGGATAGGCTTCAGTGGGTTAGAGAAACGTACAATATGTTAAAAAAAAGGTGCAAATTTAAAATAAAGAAGTGTGTCACATGAAACATTTGACCGTGGAGCAAAATCGAGACACAAATTTGTGCAATTTATAATAATTTGTCAGTTTACTCAAGTGTAGTGCTCTTGTTGCACTTCTTCAGCTACTGATTAAAAGAAGTAGAGAAAACAGTCACTCACAGATTTTGGTCCACATTGACAAAAGCTGCCACACATCCATACGAGGACAGATGGTTTATTGACTCCGTGTTGTTTAATCTTAACTCTGTCCCTACCATCAGAGCAGGTCTATAGAAGAAATCAGGACAGTTTTCTCTCTTTTCTCTTTTTTTCTCCTTGGTTTCATCTTCTAAGTCATTGGTCTTTAACTCTTTGCCCATGGCCACTTTTGGCCCGCAAAACCCCTCACATTTGGCTTGTGACTAGATTTGAATAATAATTTTGCCCTTGAGTTATTTTATGTTTTATTTTTTCATAAATAAAGTGTAATAAAGTGGCCACTGACTATGATTTGACATTGTTCTAACCCTTGTAAGGGCCTTCTTTGATCCAATGTCTTTGAGTCTGTGTGTGTGTGCGTGCGTGCGTGCATGAGGATGTGTGCATGTTCCTGTACTGTATGACTTATGCCAACTTTTCCTCATATTCATTAATACTCATATTCTGGGACAAGATGAAAATCATTGCAAGAACAAACGGTGTGTACAAAAATGCGAAGGACCGCACAAGGGTTAAACAGTTCCTCTGCAGTCTGCTGTGAGCTGTGTTTTTACACTCAATGCTGATTTTGCATCGATAAAATCACAAGATAGTTTAAGATAATGTTCTTTTATGTTATTAAGTTATTAATGCTGATATTACAAATAATTATTTAAACAAGTTTCCAGGCCATTGTAGGAACAATATGTTCGACTTAGAGAGAACATGGAGGTACCTGCAAAAAGACCAGTAGGCGAGAGCCCTGTGATGGCAGGAGGAAACCAGAGAGAATCCAGCTTTGCTGCATTAACAGGGCAGCAAATGGAAAGCAGACATAGCATGAAGATACTGTACTTTTACTTTAACTTTTTTAAAGTATGGACAACTTTTGTCCAGAAAGTCTAAGAAACAGGCTGATGTTTGGATGGTGGTCCACTACAACAAGAGTGCAACAATCTGGGCTGTGCTACATAACCACCATGTATGGTACAATGAATTCAGTATTAGATATCTGCTATTAAGGGGCCGCAGTGCACAGTTCTCCAACACATACAATCACGCTTATCCAACATGTTAAAAAATAACAATGCATTAAAATACAAAAATAAAACCAACATAAAAAAGCAACCTGGAATTCAGAAAAGCAGAACAGCTCTGATTAAGAATTATGTGTTGTTTTTTAATTTTAAGGAAATCACATTACATCTCATCAACTGACTATGTTTTCTTCATCAGTGTTTTATGGTGTTCACCGGGAGGTCTTTCAGAGAAAGTGAACGTCCTACCATAGGAGGAAACCAACACTTTTTTATTTAACTTTTTAAATACATTTATATAATACAACATTTTCACACCGGTGCCTTCTCCTAGTTTGTCTTTTAAATCCAAAGCTCCTATAGATTAAATATTAAATATCTTTGTCATTGTTTTCATCATAGCACTTAACTTTCATTACAATATTCTACTAATGCTTCACTGTCGCCACACTGGAAGCAAAGTCAGATCACAGCAGATGAGGATTGAGGGGACCCGCGGGCAGTATTATGTTAGGCATCAGGTATAGTTACTGTATCTGACAGGTGGTGGAGGAGGTCGCCTGGCAGCACATGCAGGTTGGATTGACCGACTTGGGAGGAATCAGGTCCAAGTCCTCGTCATCAGGGATCTCGTCGAGGCGGTAACCGTCTTTGAGCAGCTGGATGTTCAGATCCTGATTGATTTGCTGATGAAGATGAAGAAAAAAGAAATGATGGAAGGAAATTATGAATTCAACCTCACAGGGAAGGGTGCATACATAGGGTATATATATATATATATGTATATATATATATATATATATATATATGTCTGTCCATCCATGTCTGTCTATCCAAAGTAGCAGTACTTTAAAAGTTAAAATGTTTACTTTGCCACAGAAAACTCACTTCGGCAGAGGAGTAACCTGAAGATGAGTATCTGGACATGTCAAAGTCGTCATCACTGTCAAAAACACAGACAAGTTGGCAAAATATTAGCGACTGAGTCTGAAGAAGACAGCTTATTATTAGATGGCTGAAATGTGTGAAGTGTGTGAAGATGATCACCTGTCTGTGTCCAGGGCCACCAGTGGCTTTTCATCGGGGCTCTGATCTAAAGAGGCATAGCCTTTATTTGGAACTACCAACCTGTGGACAGAGGACAGAAGAGGACTGTGAGTAGATAAAGACAGCAATGAAGAAGTAAAAGAAAATAGTGCCTTTGCGCCAATCCACAGGCTGTATTGTTGGCTGCAACTTGTCACAAGAATGTCTACAAACTAGATCTTTCATTATTGGCCCATTAGAATAAGTAACAACATATAAGCAACAATAACAACAACATTTTCCCTCTGCATTTGAGCCTTTTTCTGAGAAGCTGTTGGCTCTCTCACACTGGAGCACACTGGAGAATGAGGGAATTTGGTGCCTGCTCAACAAACAACAGTCAGGAATTTGAACGTTCAATCCTCCCATTAGTAGCCCTATCATCTTACCACTAGACCACCCAGTCTGTCCAACTTCTTGTGGAGGCAGCTGATGACACACGTTACACATATTTGGTAGATTATTTTATAGATGGTTTAACAATGCTGTGTCTCTGGTAGGGCTTGGCTACACTGTGTTGGCAGCAGACCAATAACCAGGTTAATCTTATTGGTCAATTTCAGACACAGCGCTCACTTCTTACCGTGTTCTGGCCATGACGTTGTTCTTCTTGGGCTGCTGGTTTACTGGACTCCCCACAGCGTTGTTGCTCTTCAACGAGCCCTTCCGAGCTAGTTCTCTCTGTTTTTCTGAACATGGAGAAGGGCACAGCAGTTCAGCACAAGAGCTTCGGTTTGTCTACAGTGCATACAGCCCATTTAAACTGTAGACATAATTGAGCTGAATAATTTACAGGAAAAGAAACCTAAGTAATTCAAACTGAAAATCTTCAGGAAATGACATCAGGCGATCCATTTGTCTTCACAATATACCAGAGGTCACTAATGTGCAGACACACAGTTTCCTATCAAGACATGAACTAGTAACAGACAATTTAACAAAAATAAAAATAAAAGTGTGTTTGTTTTTATTTGAACATGCACAGCTTCTTTCATAATTATGATAATGCAAATTGCCTCTTATGTGAAGCTAATCAGCTAATCAGATTTGTGCAAGCACGAGCCTCTATATGTCAACAATAGTTGTGGCTATTATACAGGGTGTATAAATCACTGGAGAAAAAAAGAAAACAACACCATGGTTAATTTTTTAATAGCGTGTTTAGTATTTGTTTTTCCAGACAAGTCTGTAGAAAACAAGGTTAAACTGCAAGTCACAGTGATTTCTTGTCAACGTTCCACATTGACAGTCAATAACAGACACGTTGACTCAATGTGTAACCTTCGCTCACCTATTTTCATCTGCAGGGGTGAAGGTTTGTAGTTGATAGTGACAGGTTCTCCCTCTCTGGTGTCTGAGTCTCCCTCTGAGGCTGTGGACGAGGCTGGGTCCTGGGGATAAGAAAGGAAACAGACAGACAGAATAGTGAATGGAAATTATGAATTAATGTATGTTTAGAATTGACAACAGTGTTATGTCCAGACAATGTGAATAAACAGAGAATAAATCCCTAAAAGGATGTAAGGTGTTGTTGTAAGGCCTTCATTTCTCCGCAACACAACGGAAGGTGTGGTTTTTAATACATTTTAAGCTGTGATCAAATTTAATTTATAGCAATCTTTACTTTGTCTGCAGTAAGAAAATAAGAGTGTAAGTAAGAGCTGCAGAGAACAGTCTACCATGTGTGTCCATTCCCATAAACTGCACTCTGGTTGATGCATCTACAGATCTGGTTTAGTAGAAATGGAGCTTACCAAACAGGAGAAGAGCAAAGACTGAAATGATTCTTTTTTTAGGAGGCAATAGTGAGAAATATTTTTAATAAGTTAAATATGGAGTCAAGGAAAAGTGGCAGGGGAGAAAAAGGAAGCAAACGTCTAAATAAATAACTATCCATTGATCCATCCACCCATTTTCATCCACCTATCCGTTATGGAGGCAGCAGTCTCCATGACCGCCGCCCAAATCAAACTGCACCGCACCAGCCCCCCTGAATCCTCCTGCGGATTGTGAGTCCACCAGATGGCGCCAACCGCCCTAACCGTGATTCGATCTTGCCCAGGAGGTGAACCCTAGGGTTCCACGCCAATGACAGAGACATTGCCTCTGGGCCAAAAGTGCCACCTAGATGAATAACCAGCACATCTGATACCTAAAAGTTTAGCAAAAGAAAAATCAACAACTGCACTAAGACTGGAGTTCAATATAAATATAGATAGACAGATGAGAAAAATATAAATAAGCATTCACAGTGGAAACACTGACAACGTTTGGACTTAAACCCCATAGAGCTCCTTCTTGACAATGAAACAAGAAGATGGGATTATAATGCTGTGGAGATGCTACACTGCGTCTGCCATAAAGAATCTCGTAAAAAATGAAGATGAATGTGATAATATTTTGACCTTTGTATTTTGGGGAACTTAAGGATGAAATAATTAAAATGTGTACCACAAAGCTGGCATATTTAGAAAAGGGTGTGTAAAAAAAAAATCTTCTTACTCTGTATAAAATGTTCCGGACTGGAACTATTTTCTTGATTGAACAAGCCTGTGTCATGGACTGGTGACCTGTTCAGGATTTATCACACCTTTCACCCAGTGTCAGCTGGGATTGGCTCCAGCTCCTACTTGAAAGCTCTAGCTGGTAAAAGCGGTTGAAGATGAATGAGAGGCCGTTAACCTTGGGAGACAGGGTGTGTCATGACACTGTTGGGAAACTGAACAGCCATGGCAGAGGTTCAGCACTCTCTGAGTTATTTCCCAGTTTTATTTATTACCTCTGTCAGAGAGAAAATGTTGATGGTTGTATACGTTTTGTTTGTGAGTGGCGTAACTCATCAATGTGTATTTTCATTAAAACACATTGAATTTTATTTTGCTATCTATAAATAGACACAGGAAGTACAGTACAGGACAGTCTACATCCACCACAGTGGTTGGCAGTTTTCCAATCATTTTAATAGCAAAATTATTTAACATCCAATAATTCTAGTCTAAAATTTCAATATTAAATTACTGACATTTTCACAAGTAAACACTCACATGAACATTTAAATTGGTTTGTGTTAGTAGGATCAGATGTTCTCTACAAGACAGCTGTGTTGTGAACATTACCCAGCAAACAGTCAAACAAAAACTATGCCTCTTTTTTAATAACAGATAACTATATGTTGTCCTACATGCTAAAGTTATTCAAAAGCTCTAGCCAACAATTACAGCTAGAAGTCCTCAATATTTTACACAATGTGCATTTAAAACCTAGCAAAGTTAGACCAAAGTTAGGCGTTAGCTTAGCTTACCCCAGGCTGAGAGAGCACAGAAGACAACTTTATCATAATGTGAGGTTGTCAAAGAGGGGCTTAACTTCAGTGTGTTGGCATGCTGTGGCAGGGGTTTTCAGCTGAACGGAACTCTGTGCAGTATTTAACAAGCTAGCCTTATCGTTACCATAGCCAAATGTCTGCTACAAGCCAGTGTTTCAGCTGTATTTGCTTAACCTCGGGTGGTAAATGTTTTGAATGGGGAAAAGGACATGTATGATATGATTATACCAAGCCTCTACTATCATGAACCAGACCATACAAAATGCAGTCATAGCCCCCACTGCAGCGAACTGTATGTTTGTAAACAGTAAGCCAAACACTGTTGTTGGCCTTTTCTCCTTTAACACACACATACATGACCTTTGTCCCCCCAGGATAAATAGTGTAAGATGAATGGTGATGTAAAGATGCCTGTGGACAAAGGGCCAAACAGTGCTGTCTGTAGGCAGCAGAGTCTGTTCTACAGACAGTACTGACCAGGGCCCTGTCATCTATAAGTCAATTCTCCTTTAATTCATGTATGTGAACATTAGACTTTTGGGGGAAGTATTTACTCGTAAAACAAAATCCGCAGTGTTTCTAATCTCGATGAGACCACAACCTGCAACGTGGATGTGGATGCTGAGGATGTGGATCGGCGTCAGACATGACGGATGCTGCTGCTCACTGCGTAGCGCGCACACCGGACATTACTAGAATTACACAGCAGAGGAAAGGGTCCAAACCGCTGCTACTGTAAATTATCATATCATGAATTAAATTCTATGATTTCAATCCTTTCACTGCCTGGTGATCGAAGACAAAAGAAAATCGCGTGGTGTTTCTCCAATCAAGTCAGCTGACATAAAGCATGGTAGAGTAGCTGATGGATTGGTTACAGGGTCCCGGAGAATAAACAACATGTCTGGCCTACTGACACACACATACAACAATACAGGACAATACACAACTTGCAGACACCAGGACATCGGAATTTAACCAGATGACCGCCTGAAAGCCCTGACTCACCAGCGGCTGCATCTCCGCTTGCATCTCTGCCTCCTCCTGCACCGCGCTGGGCACCTGAAACCTATCCATTTCTTCCATCATGGTGGCGGAAAATCTCTGTTTCCCTCTATCTTCCTCTGAAAGTCCTTCTCTGAGCTTTTTGAAGATACTGGTTATGGTCCGCTGAGGCTGATTCTCTTCTCAGACAGGCGATGATCTCAGTGGTTCCCCGGTGAGGAGCTTCATCCCAGCAGCTGCATTAGGACCAGACAGTGTGTAGACAGTGATGGTGGTGGTGGTGTGACTGCTCTGCTGACGGTGACTTCACCACCCACTTCCGGGTGGTCTATCCAACCAACATAGGGCCCGCGGACTGAAAAGAGGACATCTGAAGACCGATATGTGGAAAAGTACTGTAATGGAAATAAGACTATCAATACGTTAAATATTACATGACGTAAACGTAGCTTTATAACTATTAATATAGTTATAAAACACAATAAATTAAATTATTACAGTTCCATATGGAGTAGGTTAATGATTGAATGTACATATTACCCCAAATAAATACTTTGACTTTGTAAATGCAATAATTGTACAAAAGAGAGTTCTTAGAATATTCTGTAGGGAGTAGGGAGTAAGGTTTGGGGTGTAATCTATTTATGCAGCGTAATTCACCGTGATAAAGAAATTCAATGTAAATTCGTAGTGATCCTTAAAAAAAACAGGTTGGAAAAACTATAGTGCAGTAAAAAAAAAATTAAAACTATAATTAGACAATGTTATCCAATAATAATAATAACAGTAAGTCTATATCAAGATCACTGTGATTCAAATGGGTGCAATGACGATGGTAAGAAGAGTGCCTGCTATTGTATGTCCCAGAACTGATTATTATAACATTGTTCGGGAGGTCTGTATTAAACAACTAGCTCTTCGTATTACTTAGTGCCCTTGAAGTATTGTAGCTCTCAGTTTAAAAAAGGTTGGTGACCCCTGATCTAGAGTATATTCGCAATGACATCAATTTCAATAAAATTGCGCAATTTTTATAGTTTTATAGCATATTAAATTACTATAGTATATAATTTATTTTTCTGCTCACATAATCGCAGAAATAATGATCCTTTGTTAAAATGAGGAACTTGGGCTTAAGGTATTTGCAGTGATACATTTTGTCCAGTAGAGGACAGTGTTTTCTCATAAATTAAATGCACTGAAATATTTAAAAACTGTATTTCTATTGTACCTTTCACAACCAATATTGATGTTCAGCGGTTTAAACATTTATCCGTTTTCTAAGCCTTCTATGGACATTTATTTTTCAGTTTCATGTAAATTGTTTTTACAGGCGATTATTTAACCATGTACAGGTGTCTTACATTCCTGATGTATGTGGTTTACATACGTTATACATTACAGAACCATTAAAGACACACAGCCTGTTGATTCATGCCATGCTTTCATATCTAATTTCCTGTCAACATGTGTGCAAGTGTATGCAAGTGTGTGTGTTTGTGTGTATGTATAATTATTTGTTCGCAGTGAGTGTAGAACATCGCGTAAAGAATAATGTCTCGGAATCATGCTTTTAAAAACATGTGACGACAATTTTTCTAAAATAATCGTGCCATTACAGCATTTGCGCAGCAGTGCTGTTAGTGCTTCGTTGATAAATTACAAGGCTGTAGAACATTATTTTCTCTGTGTTCAAGTACAACATTCTAGAGAAAGGTAAACACACCTCCTCTGTTCTTGTGTTTGTGTGGTCTCCTGAGAACTAAAACACACTCACACTCTTCTGGTGTTAGATAAGTCAGTTTTACTGTACACGTGACGGGTACCAGTAAGAACTTACTTGGACTTCCTGTAAAACCAGAGGTGTCATTTATTCTCTTCAGATGCTTACTGACTTTTTACTTACATTTATATAAAGTCTGTTTCAGTCATCTTGTGGCTGCATTAATATACCATGCAATGTGTTAGAAAGTTAATAAATGGAGAAACACATTCAAAAACACACTGGAGCTCTTTCAACCAAAACAATAAAAACTTGTGCCTTATATATATATGCAAAAAAAAAAAAATTATAATGATGAAATTAAACAAAAATAGAAATAACAAGGCCCAGAAATCATATAACACACTCAAGGTATCAATCTCTCCATCAGTTAAGGCAGTGTTTTCCAACCCTGGGCTCACAACCCCACATGTTGTAACATGGAATTTAAATGGGGTCACATTTTCAAATAATTATTATTCTTTTAAAATAATTTTAATCCTTTTTTTATTAACTCACGTCCACAAACTTGACCTTTTTTCACCACTAACTTCCAGATTGTTTGCGTCAATTTGGCCTCATTTGGCTGTGCAGTGTATGACCTTTCCTTATCTCTCCTTTTGTGAACCTGTCACTTAACTGTACACTGTCTATTGTCTATCAGTCTCAACTTTTAACTCAAAATAATCTTAGATCTTTACAATTTCTGTATAGTTTACCACAACCTTATCAATCTCACGTTGCTGCAGAACAAAAGAAGAAGAAGACAAAGAAAACCTCCGAAGACACACAACTCTAATGTTTGCTTTTATCCTTGATACAATTTGCTGGACTTTGCACAGGATTTAAAAATAATTTATACATAAATAGGGCCAATGCATCAATTCCTAAACCCTTAGATCTGGCCGCCTCACATACATCCATTCATTTCTACACAGCTTTCCATTAAAAGGCAGGATTGATTTTGAAGTTTTGCTGTTCACCTTTTCTACCCACTTTTGAAGCTGGAACAAAACCAAAAACAAACAAATGCCTATCTGATGAAACCCAGAACGACTTCTGGATCAATGGGCAACGACAGACATTGACAAAACCTCAGGAGAGGAGACGAAGAGACACAGTAAAAACACACTGTTTTACTGGGAAATCTACAAAATACTCAAACATATGACCAGAGGCAGCTTTCAGAGTGTTTCTGTAAAACACTGTACTTCATTAAAGCACATTTGATGGATGTACAGTACACTATTGATTTGGTCACCAGCGGTATAATATTTTCAGCTGGACATGTTCTGTCTTTGAGAGATCTGTACTGGTAATGTAAATGGCATTAAGATGACATAAACATAAAGTAATGGCTAAGTAACAGCACAGAATGGACTTGTGTGTGTACTCTGAAAAAGGAGTGCCTGTATTTGTATATATATAACGTAGGATATTAGCAATACTAATATTGGTTCATGTCTAAACAGATTATGTTGAACTGTACATTGTGTATACGGTGTTGGTCTGGCCCTGTCATTCTGAAGTTAAAGGAAAGGATCCTAGTAAAGGTTTGAACAGTAATTATGGTGATGAAAAGATACCCTTTGGGACCTGTTCATATCTGCAATAGCATTGATTTATTTTATGAAGTATGTTTATGTCTGAATATGTGTATGCATATTTAGATGTATATGTGTGTGTAGGTGTGTATGCATGTGTATATGTATATATATAATGCATATATGTGGATGTGAGCGTATGTATGTGTATGTATATATATGCATATGTATTACTAATATCTATCCTATATAATATTTTAAATGTATAGCAGCTCCTAGTTATAATGGTCATATGCATCTGGACAACACCCCATACATTAATATATCTGCTTGAACTGCCTATATAGCTAACTATTTGTCTAATTTAATTATTTAATTATGCAACTATTTAGAATGTTCATATATTTAATTATTATATACCTGTTCACATAAAGTCCTTATATTTATACTAGTTTGGCCTAAATATACGTATAAAATACCATAGAGATAACGTGGTGGCTTAGTGTACATACCAATATATATATTTATATATATTTTTTTATATATATAACAAATAATAATAATAAATAATAATTGAGATTAACAACAATAATTACCTACTAATCTACTAACACTATCTATCTACTTCTATTAACCTACTAATCTAAACATCCACTGTTCAGGTTTCCCATATTCATTGTCAGTGTGCTGCTACTACCTCAGGTCCAAATCAGCTCAAAAAGGCTTAAAAATATGAGAATTGGACAGGATTAGAAATGAGCAGGTCAGTCATGGAGAAAAAAAGAAAAAAAAGTTGAAGTGTGTTTGAGAAGGTTTGGACATGTGCTGAGGACAGGGGACAGACAAGGGGACAGACAACAGATGCATATAGATAGTGATGAAATAGTGTGTGCTGACCTGTCAGGGTCAGGGAGAGTATGACTGTATAATGACTTTGGGTGAAACGATACACAAAATACACGGTTCAGTTCAGTTAGGTTTGATACATTAGTGTCACTGTTCAATATTTGTTTCGATACAAAAAAGAGAAATTTCCATGCCTTTATTTTAAACGGTAATTTGTTGCAATTCCAATATTTGTTTCAACTTAAGTTGAAAAAGTATTACATTTCAAATAAATATATTAGGTTACAAAACCTTTAAAGAAACAACACCTTTAAAAGAATCGTCCCGGGCAGAATGCAAGACTTTTATTTTCGTAATGTGTTCTGCGGTTGTGTTCCTATAATTTTTCAACATTTATAAATCTTGTTGCAACAAGCTAGGTAGCACCTTGTTGTGAATTAATGTGGGACATTCAATTGTACAGGTTTATTTTTTGGGGTCCATTCAGTCCTTGGTTTTAAAAAAAACTCTCTCTGTATCTCTGTATCTCACTTTCTGATTCAGGTTTACTTCATTCATTTCTGTCTCAGTGTCAAACCTGCTCTTGTGTTTGTAAGTCCATTATTATGCCAGACCTCGTCTTCACTGTTGCTCATAACAGATTTGTGCAGGCAAAGTCCGTGGAGCAGCTTTTGATGACAAATTCCATCAAGGTTGATATCAGAAGTGCTGAAGAAATAACAGTATATATTAAAAGTTAATCAAAGTGGCTCGGATTTCAGGTTGCGGAGAGATGCAAGTTTATTTTCTAGAAGTCAAATTTCATATGATTGGGAGAAGAAGCCCTGGCAGGTCTATTTCCATCCTTCATTAGCCAGCTTGTCTTGGCATCTACGCTCCATTTGAGAGAAGATGATTATTTTATGTGTGTGTGTGTGTGTGTGTGTGTGTGTGTGTGTGTGTAAAAGACATAGTGTACCCACACGTGAGCAGTGTGGTGCCCTTTTCCACTCTGGGAGTTGACACTCTGGACACATCTGGATATCATCCCTGTGAGTCCAAATCATCACATACCTGAGCAAAAACTCTTCTCTGGGGTCGAGGATGAAGAGGTTCAAGCCCTAATTACTAATTACCCATTTGTCAGATGTGTAAGGATTTCCATCGCTGAGGTCCAAACTCTGATATTATATGAAAATGTTGGATTCAAACAGGTACTTTTTGGAAAGAACTTTGGCTGCACAAATAGAAGCGACACTGTGCAGTGGAGTTCATGTCGAGTATAAAAGGTAAAAAACAGTGCAGCAATATGAAGATTACTTTCACTCCACAATAACAGCCTTTACAGTTCTGACCATAGATTATGTCACAAAACGACTTTGACTTTGAACCCTGCCGTGCTCACACACTCCACACCTTTACTACAGCCTCACATTCTTCTAACTGCCCACATCTTGTTGATCAATATCTGGTCTCATTTTGACATTTTCACAAGGAAGGATAACAACAGGAATTTATTTATTTACTTTGAAAACTTAATATCATTTTCATAAAATTCACACAATCTTCTCTTCAGTTTATGACATATATTTTCTTCTTCTGCTGTTTAAAACATTTTTTAAATATTGTTGTGTGAAACTGAGGAGAATCTTTTGAGTATTGCTCCTGAGAGTGCTTTGTATGTAGGTGATAGGTTGTGTCAGAGTCCACCTCCTCTGCTGAGTGATGGTTTTTCCAAAATGTGCCAGAATGTGTACATTGTTGTCCTCAAAGGAGTGTGTTTTGTCCCTAAGGTGTATGTGAACAGCTGAGTCCTGTCCTGAGGAGTTGGCCCTCCTGTGTTGGGCCATGTGCCTGTGTAGCGGTTGTTTGGTCTCCCCAGTGTACAGGTCAGTACACTCCTCACTGCACTGAATGTCATAAACCACATTGTCCAGCTTGTTTCTTGGAGTCTTGTCTTTGGGAATGAACCAGTTTTTGTCTCAGGGAGTGAAGTGTACGGGATCTGGTGTTGGTTAAAGATCCTCCTAAGTTTTTCCAAAACCCCTGAAATGTATGGAATGACGACATTCCTCCCTGAGGAAAGATCCCACCAGCAGCTACAAAAAGGTCATCAGCTGCCTCCAACAGCTTGAAAAGTATAAAGACATCGATATACCACTGTACCACCGGCTATATCCAGGAGAAGCCATTCCCTGTATTTATAGTCTCCCCAAGATCCACAAGGAAGGGGCTCCACTCAGACACATCATCAGCAGCATCAATTCAGTCACTTATAACATCGCCAAACTGGACACGTATGAGACCATGGTCTCCTACGACATCGCATAACTTTTTACATGCATCCCCACCACAGAGATCACACCCTGGCACTTTGAACTAACCTGACCATTGACCACATTTGTGCCCTTCTGGATTTTTGCCTCACAACCACTTACTTCCAGTTCAACGAGTCATTCTACAGACAGAAGCATGGCTGTGCTATGGGCTCTCCTGTGTCTCTCATAGTGGCAAATCTTTACATGGAGGAAGTGGAGAGCCGAGCTCTACGCTCCTACGTGGGAACATCACCCAGAAGGAGGAGGACAACAGGAGGGGGAATGTCGTCATTCCATACATTTCAGGAGTTTCGGAAAAACTTAGGAGGATCTTTAACCAACACCTGAGCCCTGTACACTTCAAACCTGGCAACAAGACAAAAACTGGTTCATCCCAAAGACAAGACTCCAAGAAACAAGCTGGACAATGTGGTTTATGCCATTCAGTGCAGTGAGGAGTGTACGGACCTATACACTGGGAAGACCAAACAACTGCTACACAGGCGCATGGCCCAACACAGGAGGGCCAACTCCTCAGGACAGGACTCAGCTGTTCACATACACCTCAAGGACAAAACACACAGGACAACAATGTGCACATTTTGGCCAGGGAAGACAGATGGTTTGAGAGAGGGGTAAAAGAAGCCATTTTTGTCAACCTGGAAAAACCATCACTCAACAAAGGAGGTGGACTCAGACACAACCTCATACAAAGCACTTTTAGGAACAATACCCAAAAGTTTCACCTCAGTTTCACATAACAAAGAGACATGTGACCGAAACCATTCTGATGAGGACCACAACGGCCTGTCAGAATTGAAGAAGCCTCTTGGATGAGAGGCGAAACATCTTCTTTGAGAGAATTCACGTCCGGTTGCCTAACAGAACCTTTAACCACGTACAGTTTATCTTCCTAAAAACTAATAAAACCCAAACCAATAAAATAAATAATGTAAATAGGAAGAACTATTACTTAAAACTCCTTCTATAAAGATGTACCAATGTGTCTACACTTAGAGTAGGAAAAGAAATGACATCTAACAATAAAACTCAGAAGTGACCTGAGGAGGAAGAGGCAGCGACCTGACTGCAGCACTCAGAGACACAGGATCAGGTGCAGTTCTTCATTAATCAAAGACCTAAAAAGAAACAGAACCCAAGCAGTAGTTGTCACTAATGTCTAACATGCTCTCAGTGTCTGTTTGTCTATGAAGGTAATGATGAGTCAATACATCTGGCATGTATTTGTTATGTCATGTTGTGTATGAATGGCACTACCACAATGAACCATGTACATGTAAGTTCCACAAGCAAATGCCAAACTTTCTTCACGGCAAACGACCAAATTACCAAATGAGATAATGTTGTTGTTGTATATGAAGAAAATTTTAAAAACCCTAAAAAATTTGATTATTTGTGGGAGCTTTTTTCACAAATCTGGAACAGATAAGATTAAAACATTTTGGTTTGCAGATAAGCAATGGTCTGTAAAGCTAAAACAAAGAAATGCCTGTACTTTGGTTTTGCTGCATATGGACATAACAGGTATGAAAAGTAAGGCCTTGTGATTGGGTTGTTTACTCCTATATGTTTTTATTTTTAAATATGATTTTTATTAGCTTAGGTTTGATTTAATGATCCCACCAACTTTATATTAGATCCCACCCCATTCTTATAGTTTACACATGCAATGAGATTTTGGGCATTTTTAGGCATTTAGACAAAGCCCAGTCTAAATGTTAACGTGTTCATTTTTTGTTTTAATTGTCCATATACTTCAGACATCACAATGAACTTAGTTGCCGGCCTCCTTCTATACAGTGTCACATTGAACATAAGGAGCGTTTTAATAGAAATTTCAACTTAAGAGGAAGTCTAAATAGAACGCATGAAATTCAGGACATTAATACTGTTCAGATCCAGATCCAGAACCTGCAATTACTACTTACATACTGTTGATACCATTTTTTAAGAATGACGTCTTATATTTAACCTCCGCAGTTGTTTCATTTTTAATCTCCTTATTCATAGATGACGTGTCAGCTGTTGACGGTGTTGACAGAGACATGCTGACCTGTTCTGAGGACACCAGGTTTAGTGTTTGTGGCACCTGGACCTGCTGTGGTGACAGGGTTTTCAATCAACCACAGACAATGTAGCAGCAGATTTTGGATGAAGACCGTGATTGCTGTGGCAGCAGGTGGATTGGAATGGTGTTGACGGCACCTGCCTGCAACAACAACAATCATGCTATCTGATGGAACTTGTCACAGCTGCTCCAACAGAACGTTTCCTGAAAAATAAACCTTTCTCACACCCTGCTAATGCAAAATGTGCATGTTTGATAAAAAAACTATAACAAGAACAGATGCTGTTTTACACCAACACATATGAATTAGAATTTGTTGAATTAATGAATAAATAAATAAAAAGTGGATCGAAGTAAGTAGCTTTTTTTTAGTGCTTTAAGGTCTAGTGTATTAGGTTTGGAATGTTTTTTTACTGCACAGATACAACAGGGATTTGCATTAGATACATTTGTGCTAAATTTGAATTTACTGTTTGGCTTGAGCTGACCATTTCCCTGAATTCTATTTTAAGATATATTTTCTTATTTAATTATTATGTCCAGGTCAAAAAAAAAAGTCTGCCTTCCTCCTCATTAGCGTCAATCCTCGGAGCCACCCAGTTGACAGTAATCAGGGAAGATCAGCCAAGAAAAGTCAGGAAGAGCGAAGGATGAAAGGAAGAGTAGACAGATAAACTTCCTGTGGAATGTGGATTTTTTCTTTTTCTTAGGCAGAGGGTGGAGTTTTATTAACAAACAGAAGAGGGGAGCGTTTTACCCAGGTTTTTAGCAGGAGTGAGTTGTGTCCCTGGTGCTTTGAAGCAGGAACACTTCACTGCGTTCATAAACACTGACAGATAAAGTCATTTTAGCAAGTGAGGAAATGATCATGTGATCCCAAAGCCTGGAAGGTTTTTACTTTTTATTTCTTTAAGACAGCACACACTGAGAACAGTCACCATTTGTCAGTTGTGTTGGGATTTTTTTAAATTAATTAATTAAAGATTGTATACACCAAACTCAACACAGTAAATAACTACAGAACTGGACTGGGGCTCAAGCTTCTTCTTAGATGTATTTTTTAAGTCAATAAATGTGAGGAAGATTTAAGTAATAAATATCAGTAGTCAATATCAAGAGGACAAAGAAAATGCAACTGTAACATGCTATAATTTGACAAAATACCATACTTTTGGTATTTTTTATCAGCCATATACATATTTATATATGTTAAATTAGCAAATTTATCTTCTGAACATTCTTCATATATTATTCTATTAAATCTCTGTGAATGTTCCTTTTCTCTGATGTCTTGTTTATCCTTTTTAAATGTGCGAGGACAATACCTGTGTAAAATATTTTTCTAGGTATTTATTCTAGTTGTATTTTTAGCAGATTTTTCCTTTTCTTTTTTTCCTTGCTTTCACTCAATCTCTTCAAGTGAGTTGAAGCGATCATTTCAAGTTACTGCGCCTAACTTTGAGGGAACATGCCACCTTTTTTCTCGAGTGGCTCAAATGTTTTGAACACATACTGTATATTTAACCTGGTTTTGGTTTGTGTCTGGAACTTGACAACAACTTGAAAAAGTGAACCAGGTCCTTCTATTTTTTTCACGGTACAAACTGTGATGTGTGACCAAAGATCAACTGTCAATTGTATCTCTAATCCGTTTTAAATCAATCTATTTCAATCTAAATCCATGGAGATTCGCTCCAAATATGCCTTCCATCTCATATGAGGAAAGGTTCTAATTAATTTGGAATTTCATCCAAGCATCGATACCTAAAGCTAGACTTCTGTCACATTCATGAGCCTTTATATTTTAATTTGTGATCAAATCTGTGGTAAAACTAAACAATGGACTAGTGCACAGAAAGCACGGTTGGTTCAGTTCCAGCTACGACAAATGTTGTTTTAATTAAAAGAAAAATTAAATTACAGAGGCTTAGAGAGAAGAAGGCTTGTCTCATGCTGGGTTGTATCTGTTGTCTGATCAGAAGGGTTTTCTCAGCCAACCAGTGAGAAAAAAGAAAGATGACCATGAGTTCAGGTCCCAGTGGGAACGGCCAAAGTATTTCTGCAGTTTTCTCATAAATCATATGATAAACAACAAATTCAAGAAAATATGCTGTTTTTATGTCAATGATAACAGATGTTTGCATGTGTGGGTGTGGGTGCGTACCAATTTTTTAATATCTTAAGGACATTTTCATGTATGTTTGTCCAAGTCAGGATTTACTGATTAAGGTCAAGATTAGGTATCTTGACCTTAAACAAAGTTACAACCCATGGCCACTTCATTAGAAACACCTGTTTATCTGTCAATTATTGAACAATGTTACACCAGCAAATCACAACTGAGGTTTTAGGTAGGAAACTATGTATTTGAACAACTGTTGGCGTAATGTCATGTGTGATGGTGTGATTTAAAATAAATCTATCCTGTTATATGCAGGAAATAACTTTAACTACATTAAAAATTGTGTCTTTTCTGCCTTAACTAATCTAATCCTGCCATCTCCATGCTTCAGTTCTTCATCTTCTAGTTTCTAAAGACAGTTCCACTTTTTAAGATATTTTTCACTGCCACCTAGTGGCTTGGATTTCCATTAATAAATATAATCCACCAATCAATCAAACTGCCTGTGTAGGTTAGAAATGAGCAAAGGATCACTTTGGAAAGATTACAAGATTTTTTTTTCCTGGGAAATTCCCTCATACCTTACCTATAGAATAATAATAATCATATTAGAGCAGAGCAGGTCATTTTTCACTGCCTCCAGCACAGATTTAAGTAAAAACACAGCTTCGTGTTACACAGATGGACTCAAGCACTTTGCTTTTTCACTTTCATCTAGCCTCCTGGCCACAGAGCAGCACATGCTTCAAATATACAACAAAAGCCCAAGAGATTTGTATTCTAGGAACACACAACAGTACAGTGAACATTATGACTCATGGGCGGTTACAGAGCATCAGCTGTCATGTAAGAGACATGTCTCAACATAGACCTGACTCATAGCTATCAACATACCAGGGCTCTTAGTGATGGAGGGTTAAATTAATGCGTGTGTAGAAGAGGCAGCATGAGTCGAACTTAAGGTTTCAGTAAGCCACATTATTAGGATTTATAAGCAGTGATTCATTACTTCAAGACATAAGTCCCAAAACAATATCTTTCATTTGTGTGGATGGGGGAACAAGTCAAATGCATCCTCGCAAAGTATAGACCAAAAAGGAAACTAGTTGCTGTATGTCTACTGTCCACTGTGTTGCAGTACTTACATAAAATTATACAATACACTGGTTTACAATTGATCTCAAGAATGGTGTATGACTGCAAATTACAGGGCGTCCTCGACGTACATCGGAATACTGTCCCTGCAGCAAAACGGAAGTAAAGTACTAATCGCACTAACCTGGCTAACACAGTAGCTTGTTTTCAAAGTATAGTGCCTCGTGACAGAATATTAATCCTGTACCCCGCCAACTAGTTCCCAAGTTCCCAATTTGTTTAAATGTCACACATCAGAATGACAGATCAAGACTTCTTTAGTACATTTATGCGAGATGGCCACGTAACCATGGAACGCCATAGGACGAAGACGTTGTGAACAGAGGGCCTCCTGTATTTGTCCTGTGCAACAGTAACAGGTACAGTAATAAAATATTCTATATTTGGTGGTGTAGGTACTACCACAGTCCTTTTAAGGACTCAAACTTCCATAATTCCACTGCTTCCGGTAAAACCACATACGTCACGATCAGTAACCTCCGCAACTTTTAAATTGGGGGGTCAGGTCCAATTTCATTTTCTCTGTTCAGGACTTTCGCTCTGTAGAACCCTTGATGAAAAGAGAACCCTGCTCGTCTCAGAAGAATAAGAACCAACCCGCTTTTGTAGACACCATTGCCCGCGGTGATAAATGCACTGGTAGCATCTTTTTCTTAACTGAGTTAACCGGTAATTAAGTTACACAAGTAACGTAGCGCTGCGACCAAAGCAGTTATTGAAAAGTTTAGAAGCGACAGGATTCCTTCTAACAGTAATCGTGTGAACCGGCACATCGACAGTCACAGACTTCCTCCTGAAGCGGACTTTCGGAACCAAGAGGACT
>NC_024328.1:15951756-15999448 GCF_000523025.1 Cynoglossus semilaevis
TCGCTCGGCTGGCCTGGGAACGCCTTGGGGTCCCCCCAGAAGAGCTAGAGGAAGTGTCGAGGGAGAGGGAAGTCTGGGTGTCCCTGCTCAGACTGTTGCCCCCGCGACCCGGCCCCGGATAAGCGGTTGAAGATGGATGGATGGATGGATGGATTTTTGTAAACTGTTTGTCTGTGTTGTTACTTTATTCATTGAAGCCACCCAATTTGCCAAGAACTCCTTCATATATTTAATTGTTATTAAATCCTATTGATTGTAGTATACGTGTAAAACTCCAAGTAATACATTATTGCTATATTAGTAGGTTAACGTAATAATTAAAGATAACTTTTATGAGACTGATCGTGTTATTAATTTGAGACTGGTTAATAACATCGAATGCTCCTAAGCAGCACTCGATCCATTGCACCTACAGTGGCAACAGGGAGCTATAAAAGAAAATTTAAAAAAAAAGAGCTGTTGAAGTGTGTGTTTATGTGTTCTTTAATCATTGTGAGTAAATAAGCACTGTGTTCAACTAAACAGGCCCATGTTTCACAATGAATAAATCAATTGTGAATAAATGGAATATAGGAGATCGTTATATTTCATTACATACACTTTTAGTGATATGTTTGTTATGGTGGCGCTTTGTGGGATTTTTCATATGTTAAGATTCTCCCAATGAGCTATGGCACAATGTTGCAAAATAGTGTCTTTTGTAAACTTAGTGTTACAAAATACAAAGACACCAACATCCACCAACAGAAAAATTAGATGAAAGGCCTTTTCATCACCCAAACTGATGGACAGTGCGTCAGATAAGCAGAAACCATTTCTAAAAGAAAATGAAAGTGAACTCTTTTTTCACCTGCTAAAATGAAAACCAGTGACATTTGAAAGAAACTGGCAGATGGGTTGTTCCTGAGCAACAGGATTATTGAGTGATTCTGTACTTCATTATTTCATTTGTATTCAAGAAAAACTCATGCGAGAATAACCTATTATCAATATAGACAGACTGTGATGAAGGTCAACATCAGTGTCATTATGTATGCAGCATAGTTCTGAGTTGAGAGACTAAGAATTTATATCTTGTATATATATTTTTAGACTCATCTAGACTTCAAATGTACAGTGAAACCATAGTAAAACACTGAGGCTCTCAGTGCTTAGAGCTTAGAGTTCAATGTAATCAAATGTTTTTCTCCATCTGCTGCCTTCCAAAGCAGTGGTTCTCATAGGGGCCCATGTACACCTAGGAGTACTTAAAGCTATGCGAGATTTAAAATTTGTATTGGCATCAATTTAAAATATATTTAAAAACTTTACTTGATGGCCACACAGAAGAAGTGGTTGGAGCACTTGCCTTACAGCAAGAACACATTGGTTTGAACCCTACTCCTTCTGATAGTCCATATTTTCTCCCTATGTGTGAAGGTTTCATACAGGTGTTTCTCTCCACAGCTCAAAAACAGGCAGGATTAGGTCAATTGCTCACTTGAATAATTCTTAAATATGAATGTGAGTGTGAATGTTGTGAAGCCCATAAACCAAATTTCATATTAGGGTGTCATCAAATATATGTGTCAGAGGGCAAGTATTTACTGGTTAGACACCTAAACGAAATAAAAATCACATTTTTGTATAACATTATTGGACAGTTTAGTGGGCCATTCTTTGGCCAGCATGCTGTCAGATGCTGATCACTGAATTAGACTGTTCAAAGGCGCTTTAAAATCCATATCATAATATTACGACATGTGTCATCACCATTCAACCACTGCTACTTTGACATTTCTGACAATGGTGTCTTGTTTAAATTGTAGCAGCAATGCTATCAAATTACATTGAAAAACAAGAATATATTCAATGGGCTCAACATAAACCTGTAGCAACCCGACCATTGCTCCGTGTCAGATTTATAAAACTTTAGTTAAACAGACTGATAAAAGAGTGCAGAGTTTTATGGGGGAGGGTTTTCAAACCAAAAATGGTATTCCGTGGTAAGGGGTACTGCGGTAATAATATTTACACAGAGAATCACTGAAAAACCACATACCACTGTGTTAAATCACACAAGTATTTGGTATTTGGCTTGAGAGCACGCGAACATTCATGCTAAACTCCCAGTTATTTACTGACTGTTAACAGGTTGCTAATAAGGTGTACATGTCAACCAAAAGGTCACTGAACCTTCATTGCCCACGTCCAGGAACGAACTCTCCTCAAATCGCAGCCTTTGTCAAAACTCACTTCATGCTTGGCTGGGGTAAAGGGTTGTCAAAAACAAGACTAATGACTGGTCAGAGTGAAATGACACGGATGATGCGAATTGACCCAGGCATTCATAATGGTCTGGTCAGATACATCAGCGGTGTTTCCTGAGCCCAACTTCACTCATGTCTCCTCCTTTATTACACCGCTCTGCCAGGCAAAGACTTCAGACTGAAATAACAACGTGCACCACTGTTGCCGTTAGGGAACCAAAAACTTATTTTCTAGTTCAGTTGAAGTGAGAACAGTAAATTTTAGTAATACTTTTGCTTTTTTATTTTTATATTTCAACACATAAGGACTTTTATCATTGATTAATTTTTAGTGTATAATCAAACACATACAAACTGTCAATGATGTGCAAAACTTTACAATTCTTGGTAATTATGCTTAACAGCAGCATTGACATATACCAGCATATGACAATACTGATATACATATATATATATATAGTACTAAACCTCATTTATATGTTTAATTATAAGTTATGACTTGTTAAGTTTTTGTTTCTTCTCCTGTTATTTGACAACATGTCACATTATTTTAATGATTTAAATTCATGTATTATTTAATTTATTACTACAAATATTATTTAAATTATTTATTGAGTTATTTTTCTTTATATTATGATCAATCTATGGCAGCAGAGTTTACTGGTTGTGGTTACTGGTTTAGACCAGAACATTCTCCATATACAGTGGGTACAGAAAGTATTCAGACCGTCTTAAAATTTTCTCTCTTTGTTATATTGCAGCTATTTGCTATAATCATTTAAGTTCATTTTTCCCTTATTAATGTACACACACCACTCCATATTGACAGAAAAACACAGAATTGTTGCAGATGTATTAAAAAAGAAAAACTGAAATAGTATAGTAAATATTCAGAACCTTTGCTGTGTCACACGTATATTTAACTCAGGTGCTGTACATTTCTTCTGATCATCCTTGAGATGGTTCTACACCTTCATTGGAGTACAGCTGTGTTGGACTTGATTAGGAAAGCCACACACCTGTCTATATAAGACCTTACAGGTCACGGTGAATGTCAGAGCAAATGAGAATCATGAGGTCAATGGAACTGCCTGAAGAGCTCAGAGACAGAATTGTGGCAAGGCACAGATCTGGCCGAGATTACATAAAAATTCTGCTAGATGGGTCTTCATAATCCTTAAATGGAAGACGTTTGGAACGACTAGAACCCTTGCTAGAAGAGAGTGGGAGAAGAGCCTTGGTGAGAGAGGTAAAGAAGAACCCAAAGATCACTGTGGCTGAGCTCCAGAGATGCAGTGGGGAGATGGGAGAAAGTTCCACAAAGTCAGCTATCACTGCAGCCCTCCACCAGTCGGGGCTTTATGACAGAGTGGCCCGACGGAAGCCTCTCTCTCTCCTTAGAGCAAGACACACAAGAGCCTGCATGGAGTTTGCTAAAAAAAAAAAACACCTGAAGGACTCCAAGATGGTGAGAAATAAGATTATCTGGAAGATTGAATTTTTTGGCCTTAATTCTAAGCGGTATGTGTGGAGAAAATCAGGCACTGCTCATCACCTGCCCAATACAATCCCAACAGTGAAACATGGTGGTGTCAGCATCATGCTATGGGGGTGTTTTTCAGCTGCAGGGACAGGACGACTGGTTGCAATTGAAGGAAAGATGAATGTGGCCAAGTACAGAGATATCCTGGAAGAAAACCTTCTCCAGAGTGCTCAGGACCTCAGACTGGGTTGAAGGTTCACCTTCCAACAAGACAATGACCCTAAGCACACAGCTAAAATAACAAAGGAATGGCTTTGGAACAACTCTGTGACCATTCTTGACTGGCCCAGCCAGAGCCCTGACCTAACCCCAAATGAGCATCTCTAGAGAGACCTGAAAATGGCTGTCCACCAACATTCACCATCCAACCTGACGGAACTGGAGGGGATCCCCAAATCCAGGTGTGAAAAACTTGTTGCATCATTCCCAAGAAGACTCATGGCTGTACTAGCTAAAAGGGTGCTTCTACTCAATACTGAGCAAAGGGTCTGAATACTAATGACCATGTGATATTTTTGTGATATTCATGTGAGTTTTTTTATAAATCTGCAAGTGTCAACAATCCTGTGTTTTTCTGTCAATATGGGGTGCTGTGTACATTAATGAGGAAAAAAATAAACTTACTTATTATTTTAGCAAATAGCGGCAATATAACAGTGAAAAATCTAAGGGGGTCTGAATAGTTTCTGTACTCACTGCATATGCATTGGATTCCATAGGTCTGGTCTCAGAAAACATGCAGATTTATATCAGGGTTAAATGCAAACTGATGCGATGGTGTGAATTTGCTTTTGTCACCAAAACTCCCACTACTGTAAAAGTCAGGACAGCAGTGGCCCACAAACCCCACAAATCCAGCCCTCAACTAATGTCAGTAATGATTACATTTTGCTCTTGGGTACTTTACTTTCAGTGGTTTTGTTTGGTTCATTCAATTATACTCAATTGTTCCCTGTTGCATTATAGTATTTATAGGACTAAACAAAATGTGTTTATAAAATGTCAGGGGATTATGTATTGACCATTGACAATTGATGTGGCCCCTGAGCTCTTTTGAGGTCAACATTCCTGGTCCAGATTGTCTCGACCTATGATATAGATTCTTTCTCATGTGAGACATGCAATTGTGCAAATTCAGACAAAATCTCATGTGCTCTAATTATTTGTATGTGTAACAAAGAATGGCTATATCGTTTGTAAAGTTTGATATTGACAATTGCTCCATTTCCCCCTCCCCACAGGTTAAGAGTCTGGGTGTCATCCTCGACAGCACACTATCTTTTCAATCTCATATCAACAACGTCACCCGATCAACCTATTTCCACTTACGCAATATCAACCGCCTTCGCCCCTCCCTCACTCCCCATACCACTTCCATCCTGGTTCACAGCCTTGTCACCTCCCGCCTTGACTATTGCAACTCCCTCCTCTTTGGTCTCACCCCCAGAACTCAGCCGCCCGCATCATTACTAGAACCCCTTCCATCCACAACATCACTCCTGTCCTACAACAGCTTCACTGGCTCCCGATCAAGTTCCGTATTAACTACAAGATCCTTCTGCTCACATTCAAAGCCATCCACAACTCTGCTCCACCATACATCTCAGATCTTCTTCATGTCGCTGTTCCCTCCCGCTTCCTCAGATTGTCCTCCTCCATTCATCTGACTGTCCCCTCCTTCCGTCTCACCACCATGGGGTACAGAGCTTTCAGTCGCTCTGCTCCCCAGCTCTGGAACTTTCTACCCCCGTCTTGAGGAACATCAATTCACTGCCACAATTCAAGTCTGCACTTAAAACTCATCTGTTTAAAATTGCCTTCTCCATCTGATATTTCACTGTTGTATTTTAACTTGGTCTTAATGTTTTATTGTTTTTTAATGCCTTGTTGTTATCTTTGTATTCACTGTAAGGTGTCCTTGGGTGACAGAAAGGCGCCTATGAAATAAAATGTATTATTATTATTATTAGTGTGCTCAGAGAATCTGTGTTACAGACATAGGTTTTATCATGGTTCTTTACAGTATTTGGAACCAGGGTACTAATTCTCCAATGGCAGCTGGCATCAGCAAAATCATTCTAATCAAGGGAATCGCTACTTGCGGGATGTTGTTTTTTCTCCTTATTTCACTATCCGCTGTCATCCCCGGGTAGTTTTCTCCAGCAGATCTGCATATTCTGTACCATTCACAGTGTCCTGTCTGGCATCATACTATGATAGATCAGCAGTTAGTCAGCAGGGGTCAGCTCCACTCATTACACAAAGTTGTTCTCACAATGTTCTCTGGAAGGTTATTAAGGTTATTTCCCATATGATTTAGAAGTAGTGTAGCAGTTAGCACGCCTGCCTCAGAGTCCTGCATTAGATTCCCAGAAGAATCACATACTTGGCGCCTGCTAGGGGAAGCTTGTTGCAGCAAATTTGCATTTTATATGGGATCAATGAAGTTCAAATTATTATTATTAAATATTTTCCTTTTTGTGTGTATAGAGTCATTCATGTTAGATCATCTCCTACAACTATTATTATATTAACTATTGTCCAATATAGAAAAATGTCATTACAGGATAAAACACAGCAAACATACAGTATCAGTGAGTGCCATGGTCAACCTTATTTTAATGGAACATTAAGTCTCCCTGCCCAAGTTCAATGTCTGTTGAACAACAGCACTTTAAGATGTTGGTTTAAAAATTCAAATCTGTGTATTTCTTTTCCAGTAGGTCACACGTTAACAAGGCTGTTTTCTTTCTCAGCCATATCTTATCAGTCTGTCAAAGCAAAATCCAACTAAATGCTGATCTTTTCAATCAAACTTGTACAGAGTGTTCAGCCACCAAGTAATGACACAAGAAATTACTGTTCAGATAGCAAGTTAACATATGTAATTGTGGGTTGTGGGAAACCCATTATCCCAGCTGCACTATCCAGCACTGTGTGAACCTGACTCTCGGGATGTGACTGTAATGTGAAGCTATTTTCACTGACGGCCCAGACTGAGACTGATCCAGGGGAAAAACACATGCTGGCATTGGTCAAAAGGATTTGTCACTCAGGGAATTCTGTGTTGATGTTGATGATTGATATTTTAATAAATCACCCAAGCCGGCCAATATATATAAATATATGTGTTGCCTTTAGAAATTAGAGCTTGTCAAGCTCAACTACCCAACTAACTACTTGTTAGTTGTTTATAATAAATCACAGCACCAGATCGTGTAGAAGACGCATCAGCCTGGGAAGCTGATAGACAGAAGTGGAAGGGTTAATTTGCTGGGTAAGAATGCTAAATACACTTCAGCGACCTTGGAAATGGACAGATAGCCCACTCTCCAGCAGTGTTTGCTGCCATTCAGTGGCACCAACTGAAAATGCAGTTGATAGACTACAACTTAATGATTGGTTAAATTGACAACTTTTAACCAATCGTTGAGGGGCTGGATTAGAATGGCCAATGGGCTACGTTCAGCTCACGGGCCGTAGTTTGCCCATNCTCTACACATCAGAGAGGTTAGCTCTCTACTAGAGAAAAATGAAGGACAACATTTGTCTTATGCCATATTGTGATACACAAACCACACATTTAAAAACTAAATATTCCTTCACACAAGTTCTGTTTCGTGATAGTAAAGGTTTAAACAGAAGAGCTAAAGTAGCTATGAATACAGATTTTTGGTTTTTTAATTATTTCTCATCTGAAAGGATGTTTCCTTTTATAATTTTATGTTTTTGTTATTTTCTTTTAGAAAATTGCTGCCCACCCTACCTTTTACATCCTTATATAGTGGCAAACAACTTTGTTTCTGTTCCACTAAAGTCCCCTAACTCTCTTCTGCAATTTCCTAATTCCCTAAAGTTTTGTTGTTGAAGTGTTGTTTGTTTTGGTAGACCCAAACTTGGAACACTCACAACCTTTAAATAAAATAAATAAATAAATAAATAACCATTCAAGAAAAAAAACAAAAAACAAAACATGAAATATATTTTAAAACAGCTTGGCTGAGCCATGTGGTGTATTTTGTCGATTGATTTTATTTCTTTTGGACTGCCGTAAATTGTGGAATCTTATACAAAGAAGTGCAAAATATCAATTTTATACATGCATATAATTTGCTGTATAACTTTTTTCAGTGTATATATAATTAAATTCTCACTAGTAACCACAAGTGTGGTTAGTTTGCTCTTTTTTGTAAATCAGGGATTAAACCAGACCATAGCACCAGCTGCATTCAAATGTAAACAATAATGGTTACATGCATCATCCATGAAATACCATTAAAAAGTATTTTAGTTCATATTATCACTTGGAGATTAAACAGTTTATTCAATGTATCTACATTAATTGATTCCACCTTATTTGCTGCCCTGTGACCCAACAGTTGAGCATAACACACGTGCTACCATTAATTCCAGCTAACAGAATTAGACCTAACATCGATCACCACTGGTCGCCGATTGAACAGACACATGGACAGCATTACTTCTGCCCTGTGCTGACCTCAGCACCTGTTGGCGACCCAGTAATTCAGTGTCATCACACTGCCATTTCCCCCAGTCTAATCGCCGTTGCCTATTGTGTCCTGTAATCATGACTATTACCAAGAGAGAAGAGCCTGGGAATGTACTGTGGCACTGTGCCATTAACCTACTGCCAATAACATGTGTATATGACTCCACATCCATTACTTTACTACCCTTTTTCAGCCTCTGTCCACAGACTCTGCCATACTTTCAACCTAAAGTTCTCAACATGGGGTCTGTGATATTGTTTAATGCACATTGATATGAAGGCATACTGTAGTGAATTGACTGCATTAAACTGTTAATCGCTAGTCAGAAAAGCACATATTGAGTGACACAAAGGTGATACCAAAATGGTATTATTAGTTGGACAATAAACTTATGAATATAAACTGAACCTTTGTGTTATTTGAAAAATATATATGTTTTTATCAGAGAGCTGTCAGACTCAAACATTGACTTTCATAACAGGTGTTTGCACACTTTATTTTTGTTAAATAATTTATATTGCCTTTTTTATTTTATTTAAACCCAATATCTAAATAAGGACATTTTTATGCAATTTTGATTTCATTGTTGTTTATTTTAGTGTGTCATAGGAAGAAGGTTTTTTATTGTTGAATTATTCAACTTATACCATGAAACTAAGGACCATTCTATTATATTCTATTCCATTCTATTTGAATCCCTTGGTATTGATCAAAGCACATTCATACATGGATCTAGGCCCAGGTTAATAATAAAAACAAAGATTTAATTCTGACTTAAAGGTCCATTACGTTGGACAACGATAATGTCCGTAATGCAGGGGTTCCAAACTTTGGCCAGAACCCCCAAAACAGCATTAGCTTGACCTTGTAGACTGCTACTTTGGTTTATTTCTTGTCATAAACCTCTCCATTTTGTGCTAGCTAACTACACATGCCATCCCAAGGTGCATTCAGGTACCTCCGGAATCTTCGGAATCCTTCGATAACATCTGTTTCTGTGGTTTACAGTACAGCACAAATGATTATGAAAAAAAAAAACCAACTGGCCTCATAGCGACCCCTTGTGGCTCACACTAATGGTCACACTCACACTGCCAGTCCAACAATAGAATATTGTTACAATATTGTTACAATAGAATTATATATATACTATTTATAAAAAACACATTTATTAGACAAAAGTTAATCTATGCCACCTTCTCTACTTCTCTACTTCCTCATTAAATTTCTTTTAGAGTTTTTACGAGGAAAGTTCACCATACAAAAAAACGTAAGACCCAACGCTGTTGGATGGATGTATTAACTGAGCCTTATAGGAATATCCAAGACTAATAAATGATTTAACTAATTTAACAGGTCTGCTTTAAAAGCTTTCCTAGGACTGATTTGAATACTTTAAACTAGAATTCCATTCCTTAGATCATGGACATTGGCAGGGAAAAACTGAGTCTTGAGTTTGTGATGTGTGTCCATACGACCAGCATGGGAGCCTGAGAACATGACTGGAATGTCAATGTACCGAATCTAAAGAAACTACAAACTGCAAAGTCTGGCCCAAAAATAAACCCTTAAGGCATCAATAATAAATATATATTATTATACAACTATCTATGGTTTTCCTTTTTTTTAAAGATATACCTTAGGATCTCAAAGGATTTAGCCTCCAAGGAATATAATTTGCATTCCTATTGGTCTGAGGAAAAGTTCCCACAATATAAACAGAGGCCACATGTGTGTGTGTGTGTGTGTGTGTGTGTGTGTGATTAATCAGGCTGGGGTAAGGAAACCCAGACTTCTCTAAGTTGACAATGGCCTCATGTGCTCCAGCCTCTTTTCCTCCCACCATGTCCACCCCAGAGTCCTTATTTCTCATTGTCTCCTCCAGTAAAAACAGCCTGCGTTATCTCCAGTGTCGCTGATAATCACACAGTCGCACAAATGCTACATTGTTTCTTCAGCCATTATGGTCTAAATTCACCAGAAAAAGCCTCTGAAGTATTTTGCTGCCACTATCAGAACGAAGCCGAACACTTAAGTCTAAAAAACAGATAACTTTCCTCTAATAAAATCATGTGAGCCAGTCCTGATCAGACTGCAGTTTACACTAAAAAAACAGAAACTTTATCCCTCACATCAGTTTCACCATACTTGATGAGTTGCATAATTTATGGATAAATCAGCAGCAGTTTAGTATGTCCTGGTGGCCAATCTGTTTAGATATTTACTAATCCTGTTCATGTCCAAATTGGAAAAAACAAACACCTTGGTGGCAGTTGTAGGAGAGGTCAAAAGGTAAGGGGTGAAACCCAGGTTTATCTGATCTGCAATCAGATAAATGAGAGATCTGAACTCATAGGGATTCTGAGAAGTTGGCTAACAACTTTTTATATAGACAGGGAGTATATATAAAAATACATAGGGAGTGTTGAGTATATATATATATATATATATATATATATATATATACTCAACACTCCCTGAATATTGGTCGTCTGCAGAGGTGCTATCTACGCTGCTACCTGCTATTGATGGAAGCTTGGGTTTGCAGAGCACACACAGCAAAGCCGCTCATTCAACACGCTGACATGCAGCACTGGACAATTTTCTTTGTGGCGTGATCACATCCAGGTTTAAAATTAGCTCTGTGAGGAAATTTGATTCTCCATGTTTCTGAAAATTGTTAATGACAGGGTAGATAACGTGTACCTGTTCTGAATGTAACTGTTTAACGCAGTGTGTGAGTCCATACAGAACAGTGCTGTGAACACTGGTGGCTTTTTAAAAAAAAAGAAAAAGAAAAAAAAACATCAGTTCTGATATTTAGCTCCACGAGATGTGTCATGTGTCATGTTGAGGTCACTGATGAGGTGTGAATTCTACGGAATATCTCATGTTAAATGTAGTTACATGTGATTTGGATTGGACATTTTGCACTGAATAAAATTTAATGACACAACCTCATGAGGTTGAGATCCGCTGCCGCCTAAACCTTTCTGCAGGCGCCGTGACAAAAACCTACAGCGAGCCAATGCAGAATAAACTCAGACTTCCACTGGTCTCTCAGACATTGAATTGTTTTAGGTCTAAGCATGTATCTACACTTGTGGCATTAGAAATATGTAATGATTGTGTGTGTGGGTGGGTGGGTGCGGGGTGGGGGGGCAGCGGAAGGTTGGAGACAAAGAAACGAGCATCTGCTCAGGAAACTCAAAAGGGAAGCAAGATTTCACTCACTGATAAATAAGGAATCCAATCAGGAGACACTGCAGCTAAACATTGGATAATTGCTGTGTATGATGTACATAAAAATTCAGTGAAAGAGTATTTCTTTCAGCCAACAATAATCTGATTTAAGTCAACAGGGAGATTCCGAAGCAGAGAGAGGTAACACTGATCTAATCGGATCCAAAACATCCCAGGACAGACCTCTTCTTTCCCATAGTTCCCTGTAGATACATGCATTTGGTCTCTGGACGCTGGACGAAGGAAAAGTGGGTGTTCCAAAATCAGTCACTGAGGCAGATTTAATGTACTTATGTGTCGCGCTGCTTCACTTCCTTCAATCAGCTACTTTATTAGAACTAAGTGGTTCATAACAGTAGGTTTGGATTTCAGCTGATGTTAAACCCGGGTGTTTGTGACTGTGGACTCCTGGTATGCTGCCACTCTGGCTTTGGATTCAAGGAAGACATTTTTATTATGAGCTCAAACCCTCCTGCGTCCACATCTATGCAACCTCACCCAGAAAACTGATCATCATTTAAACACAGCCAGGAAAAAGAAGAGGTCGAAAGATAAATATTTGTTTTCACCTAAACGCTTGTACATGTCTCACTTGGCACATAGGGGAGAAACACAAGTGTTGCAAATCAGAAACACAAGAGTGTGATTAAATGAACAACTACATTGGTATGCGTGGATGTATGCATGGACGCACACGGGACTGTGGACTGTAAGACATTAATCCTGGACTGTTGGACCTACAGTTTTTAAGCACTTGGAGCCAGGCCTATTGAACGTTGGTCCCTATTGACATGTTAGGAAACCAGAACAGGTTTCAAGTCACGTATCAAGCAGAAGTGGCTGAAGTCATAAACATGAAGGAGACAGAATGACTCAACTCTGGGAAAACAGATGATTGAAATACAATATTGTAAAGTGAATTGAGGACAGCGCTCCTGACATGAGAAGGCAGTGATGCAGACATCTTTGTAAACGACTTCAACTTCCTGTTGAATGACTTTTCCATGTCATATCAAGAAGTGTCTCACCACTGGCTACACAGTTGATCCCCTTCGATCATAACATGGTAAGAAGTGTTTACAGAAAGTACTCGAGTTTTAACAGATTTGCTAAACATTACTTGAAAAGTAACACATTTTCAATATACATGTGCTGTTATTAAAGTGAATATGCCATCTCCAAGTCAACTAGACTAAGTTCATACACTGTTTTAATCATGCAATGCACTTCATTGTACTTGTTTATATTGTTCATAAGACAGAAAACAGTTGAGAGTTGTCACTTCTAAAATATGTGTTATTATAGCATTATATAACAAATTTAAAAACCCAGAGAGACACACATGTAAGAAATTTTCAAAAGCAGTTTTTTAAAAGTAGGCAACTGGACTCACCTTTACTTCAGGTGAGTCCAGTTGCCTACTTTTAAAGAACTGCTTTTGAAATTGTTATGATGACCTGGAAGACTGAGAATATCCACAAGTACATGTTAGAAATATGTAAAGTTTAGAGTCTCTGAGATTTAAAAAAAAAAAAAAGATTAGGGCACTAAAGACTTACACACAAATTAGGTTTAAGTGTAAGTATGAAGGGTGGGCTCTTAAAACTGCTCCCTGCTGCACTTTGGTGATGGGCTAAAAGCAGAGGTCACATTTGGTTGTGTGCAGTGGTGTGCTGTGTCACAATGACAAGTAGTTCACTTTCCTTTCCTTGAAAGACTCGACACATTTTAGCTACAGAACATGAATGAATCTTTATGAAGCCAAGACAGAGTGAAACTGCTACAAAAGGTTACAGAACAAGTCACTTACAGACACTCACGTCACTAGAGCTCTTAACAATATTTTACATGCTGTAATATCTAGTTTAGGTGTATAATAACAGGTGAAACTGCCAGGGTAATGCCAGTCTATTCCAGCCCAATAACATCAACACCAGTCAGGGTTTCATTTATTTAACAACTGTTTACAGAGTGCTACTTTGTGCAGGTTGTTGTGGTTGACCAATAACCAACAGCTCATTTTCATCATAGATCATCATCCTGGAATCAACACCATCGTAGACAGTGATTTAGTCCTGTGTCCATTTATCACATGTTACCAGCCTGTTACTGATAAAGTGGCAATTACAGAAGTAGTGAGGTCTGATTCCATTAGAAATTCCCTTTTCTGCTGTAAACTGTAATCACTGGTGATTACATTGGTGTTATCAGTGGAGAATCATCTTTCTTCGGCTGATGATCAAGATGTTTTTTGAGGAAAAAGTCAATACAGTACACATTCTGATTTAAATTTGAAAACTGCAGACACATTGCAAATTTGAACACATTTGTGTCTAAAATGAGGCAGCGTTTTCCATCAATTATTCTGTCTAAGTACTAAAAAGGTCTCCCTAATGACTGTAGGATAACAAGGCATGTTGTGTTTTCTCCTCACATAATGAGGACTGGCTTCCCCTGAGCGATGAGATGTCCTGTTTGCATTTTTGGAGCTTTTTCTTGAGTGGCCTCGCCGCTTGGAAGGAACCAAACACAGGGACAGTTCTATTTTAAAACACTGGAACAGGTCTAAGCTCGCCGGCTGCCAACATTTACCATTAGCAATGCAAGCAATGTTCCAAAGCAAAGGGAAGCCAAGTGGAGCGATGCTATCGCTGCATGAACTGTTTTCATGCCAGTTACCCCTCATGTGTCTGAACCTGAAGCCTAAACCCTCTCCTGCCGTTCTTTCTTCTCCATCAAAGCTGAGCGTGGTTTCCACCCACACATTCTAAAAATTCAAGTCTATCCTTCTGCTCTTGAAGCCACCGTCTCCATGCCGACGTTCAAGCATGAACAGGCCAGTCAGGATTCTTCGAAACATACAGGTAAACAGGTCCGCGTTGAACAAGAAAGTGGCGATGAGGTGTGTCCCTCTTATCTTGGTCTGACTGGCATCGAGGAGGTGAACATGTCAAGGGAGTTGCGTGCGGCACTGGAATTTTGAAACAGAGGAAGGCACATGTCGCCATCCCCCAACTGACCTCATGTCCATTTATCTCTCAGCCGATTAGGGATAACCAGCAGAGCAATTAGAGATGCAGCGGTGAAATGTTTCTCAAAGATGTATCACTGCTGATTCTATTTCAGGCCAGAGTAATCAAATCAGAACCAATTATTTAATAATTACACAAAACAGAGTGGCTGTACTACAACATGTTGTTGTTCACGATGAGAGATCCTTCAGTAGTAAATTACACAGCCCAGTTCCCCTTCCACTACATTTCCTTTTCTCAGCTTTATCTTCAATCAGCATGTTAGGCCTTATTACAATATGCTTTACATGGCGCCAGGGGCTGAACAAACTTACAAACTCTTAAAGGTACAGTCGCACAAGGACTGTGACAGGACTAAGATGACATGGTTGAACAGCAACATCATTTTAAATTTTAAACATGAGAAAACAAAAAAGTAAGAAATTAAGTTAAGAATAGAGATAAAGAAAATAAAAAAAAGATTATGGTAAATTCCAAACGGGGTTATCGAAGTGTGTTTTTTTATCATTCTTTTTTTTAAAAAAATGACTGTTCAATTCATGTTAATTGTGAAGGTTCTAGTTACAGGTCAAATGATCTGCATCCTTATCTGAAACACTGCAGCTGCATTATTAGCCCAACTTTAGCAAATGAGCCTTGAAATGAATGAAGAAAAAAAAATCACCTGGCCTCTAATGGGACCATTTAATATGGATGGTGCGGTCTACAGCAAAATACAATAACCCGTGTTGAGACACTGGCTGAAGCACTGTTCAACCAAAGGTACATGATGGTGGAAATGCTTAATTACTGCAGTACGGCTGCCGAGGAAGCCGGCCAGTCAAAAGAGGTTCTGTAAGCCCAAATAAGGACTAGTCATGTAGAAAAAACACCCAGCGCTGATTGATGAGCTTTTAATTACTCAGAGTGGACTACATGGAGCCAGAGAAGGTGGGTGCTTCTGAAACGGCTCACTCAGTCTGAGCTGGGTTTGACATCGGTCTGAAACAGAACTGTATTTCTGTCCTTTTCTGTCAGCGTATAGGTTTATAAAGTTGGCACTAAAACATTGTTGTAGGTATTGTTTGGACAGAGTGTTTCTTTTCACCAAAATATAGAGCAGGACAAAGACTCTGGTGGACCAACAGATAATGTTATGATAATTTCTTACATGTGTGTCTCTCTGGGTTTTTTTATTTGTTATATAATGCTATAATAACACATATTTTAGAAGTGACAACTCTCAACTGTTTTCTGTCTTATGAACAATATAAACAAGTACAATTAAATGATAAATAATAATATCTATACAGACATGATAGAAAATACACATTTATATGTCTGCGGAGGAGGAGCTTTTACAAAAAAATTGTTTGTGTACTTTGCTCTCAAACACGAATTAAAATGAAGGTAATAAGATAATTTGAAATATACCAGCAAAATAATGCAAAATAAAGAAATAATTTGGATGTAATACTTTGCTGTACTACTGTTTATATTTATATTGCATTGTAACACAATTTAACATGAAGGCTATACTGTAAAGTAAAAATGATGATAATGATAATATCGATAATGAATGTCCGGGAGAGTCGTTCATTCCTTTGACAGGAAATCAACATTTTCTTTGTTCTGCTGACATTAATTCCTCAACCGGCATCTACAGAGGTGATAATTATCCTGTATCTGTTCTTAGAGTGGTTTTCCAGAACAGCGCAGCCACTGAGTGCTCAACATTGTAAAAATGGAGTGTTATAGGTTAATGGATGTGAAATATTTGCGACATTTCAGTGGAGTACTTTTATTCACAGAGCTTGTCATTATCTTACATTTTTTCCCTGTAAACTCTACCAAGTTATGAAATCACATGCCTTAGTCTAAGTGAACAAACACGTCCTAGTAATAACCAACCCACAGCATATGGGCTTTATCTTCACAGCACATCTTCTTCAGAGGAGTGACTGCCCTCTCTACCCAAAGTCCTGTTAAACCTGCAGATTTTTTCTAAGCATTCTTTCTTCCACAACATGCGGGTATTGTTTATTCAACAGTACGTTGAAATAACAAGGGTCCTTTTTTTAACCACAGTAAAATATATCTGATCTTATGAGGGCAAAAACAACCACAATGGGAGCTGAGTAAAGAATATTGCAGTATAGTTTTACTCTGTCTGTTTCTTTGGAAAGGAAAAGAGAGATTAAAAAGATTTGAAATACTTTTTGTTTCAACTTTAAATCTGACATTTAAAACATTACATTACATTTGGCTTGTGTGAAGAAGGAAATGGGCATTGACATTACCTGAATGCATCATCCTCCCTACTGCATAACATAAACATAACATAACATAAAAGGGGGGGAGGGGCGACCTAACTGTGGCCTGTGATCCTGCAGAGATGTCGCTGCTCTCACTGGACCAGATTTACTGTAGATGATTACAAGATTATATAATGAAAATCTTTAAGACAGAAAAATTAAATCACACACATTTGATTTGATTATTGACCACAGATCATGGAGGTCACAGCTACTGTGTCTCCACTGCAGGGAGTGGTAGGATCACTGTGAGATCTGTTGCCAGTGTGCTGCTACTCTTGTTTGTATTTTATTGTATTTCACCTATTTGTTTACTGTTATTATGGTGCTGTATTGCTGCTGGAGCCTAAATTTCCACAAAGTGAACTCCCAAAGGATTAATAAATTGCTATCTATCTATCTATCTATCTATCTATCTATCTATCTATCTATCTATCTATCTGCTGAATCTATCTATCTGCTGAAACAGCTCTACCGATGGACTGGGCTTACATCAGGAAGAGTATTTCTCACTTGAAGACATCAGGGTTGTGGTAGTCGTCTGTCTACTCCTTAAGACTAGATAGATAATTATATAAATAGAGACATTATTGATCCCCATAGTGATATTGAAGTGTCCAGTGGCAGAGGAAGTGCATTGGTCAGAACAAGGCTGTTACTCAGGTGTGTAAAGAATCCAGCTACAGTCCATCCTAGAGTTTTTTTGGACCAAATACTTTTGCTGACATTTTTTAACAAAGACACCAAATGTGTCCTTTAAGAAAGAAGGTGATCAAATAGGAATGGGAATGTTTAGTTCCTGCATATGATTGACAGAAAAATTATCTAAAAGAAACTTGGCCAAAGTAAACAAAGACACGTCTGGTAATAGTCACTGCTGGTGCCAAGTAGTCAGTAGTCATCTGGTTGATCCTTCCACCTGTTTTATTTAATGGGGCTTTTCTAGTTTCTCTAGATCATTTTCCCACAAACCCAAGTCCATTGTCTATCCCGGTGTATATTCCATTTAACACATTAAAACAAATATATCTCACTTTTCCCATGAGGTCAGTCTCAACCTGCTGTATTAATCTGACAGCAGATTTCACTTAGTGCTAAATCTCACTTGAGCCGCCACAAATAATTCAACAACTTCACCGCAGGTGATGATAAATGTATAAAAGAACAGCGTGCGGTCGACCTAGGCTGTAGTCATTGCTCCTTTCAGGACCAGATGATAGGAAACAGTGCCACAACAACATCTCAGTCTCCGTCTGTGGCGCCAGCCCAAACACGTTCTGTCATCTTCACTTTGACAAGACAATCAGACACAAACCTTTTCTTCTGTGAGGAAATAGAGTCTGACTTCAATTTACTGTCACTGTCTGAAGAATTATGTATTTTTATTGCATGTTCTAATTGCTGCTGTCAACAACATCGCAGATTTACGATTTTATAACCTGCTCACAGTGATCACTTAGGAGTTTAATGTGAATGTCAGGGCAACAGGGCAGGTTGCACCTATTTAATTTGACTGTTTACCTGACGTAAACACCAGCATCAAGTTAACCACAGGTTCCAGCGACAATGTTTGCTTCCAAACTCACCAAACTAGATGCAAACTGGCCACTGGAGTAATTAGGCCTTTGGTTCAAGAATGGATGAGAAGTTTGTAGAGATGAACCCATGCAAAAGTTGTATTTGTTTTATTAGTCTGATACGCCTTTACACACTGACAGATTTTATTACAAGAGCAACACAGCCTTGCATGTAATACAGTGGCGGTGGTTGGTCTGTAAAACAAGAGATTTGAAATAAAATTAAATAAATACATTTAAAAATTCTGCTCTCTTTTCCTTTTATGAAGCAACAAAATGTTGTGATCCGCTGCAGTTATTAAATGTAAAACTGTTGACGCTGACAAGATGCTGTCTGACTTCAATATCTAGGGCACATGATCACATACATACTTGGATGTTTATCAGAGTTCTTAAGATTAGAGACCATGTCAAGGGCTTCACCCTTTTTCTATTAATTGCATTTTCTCTGGAGAGAAACACAAGTAAAAAAAAGGACATTTTACATTAATTCCAGATTATAAGAACAATTATTACAAATGACTAAACAACAAAAATATGGACACAAGGTAATAATTATGCAAAATAGGAAAAAGCTAGAAATACATAGAATTATGATTTAGAGTATTATTTGGGAAAAGCTGGGTTTTACATATAAAACTTAAAGCAAAAGACACACATTTGTTAATGGCAATCCACACAAAAAACTCCTATGATTCTCAAAGATTTTTGGTTCTTTAAAAAAAAAAAAAAATCAACCAAAACCAAAAGTGCAATGGGAGTCACTGAAGGAGAGGAAACAGATAATCACCAAAGGAGGGAGCGCATACTCCACAGATCACACAAGCATCAAATCTCAAAACAAAAACCAAGGCACATTCGGTTAAAACTGCTCTAAACTTCTCACCTTATAAAACCCATCAGTCAGCCTGATTATCCTCAGCTGTGAGAGGATGGACACACATGAGCAGCCAGAGGCTCTAGATAAGCAAAGGCACCTGTAACCTAATTTCAGGATTGCCAGGGGAACCACTCTCAAGCTCTGAGTCTCATATGATGCAAACATGGAGGAGAACCAGCATTCCAAACGTTGTGATATAAATCTCTTTGATAGATTTTCTCTACAATCTATACCTGCTGCGAAGCATGTTGTGCATATGACTGGGTTAGTTAACCTCAACAGATTTATGTCCAAGTTGAAATGTGATGTCACCATCTAAGTCGGTTTCAGTAAATGTTAAAAACAGAAAAACAAGATGGGATTCAAATGATGGAGTGATGGAATTTCAGGATTTCTAAGAGAGGAAACAGAGAAATGTTGAAACATTTTTAATGTTTTTCCAAATCCCTCGGCAACCTCCTGGTATTTCCAGACTATACGTTGCACCAGAATGTTTTTAAAATACACACAGCGGTCATAAATACAATTCATTTTGACACAGTACTTTAGATTTATTATTTATTAATTTACAGAATAGGCTATGGAACATATATTAGCATAACAGACTAACAAGTTTCTGTTCTTATTCCACTGAATCAATATCCATTCATCCTTAGTGTTGCTTCAAAAAAATTCCACCATCAGGAAATTGGAATGCCATATCTTCCTTTACAGGCCAATGTCAGACTAAGCACCTGTTCCAGTTAGTCCTTAGCTTAATTCCAGGGATGGCATGGTCCAATATACAAGGAGCTGATATAGACATTTTAAAACATTTTTGCATCAGGACCCTTTTGTTTATTGGACTATTCTATGAATCTCACTCCATTATTAGCTACTAATATACAACAATTGGATATAAATAATTTGATTATGGTTGTTGCCGGTTATTGTTTGTTGAGTCATGAAACTAATTGAGAAATACCATAAACAAAATGTATTTTCTGTAAATCAGTTCCAGAATTTATAAAAAAAAAAAACAATAAAAAAACATTCATACGTAAACCTTTGATCATTTGATATAACAGAAAGCAGTAGTAACATTATAATTGGGAATATTTATCTTTTAATTGTTGATTTAATATAGTATGAATTTAATAATTAGCAAGCAACATCCCTTGAGCAAATGTTGTTTTTTTTTTTTGGTTTTTTTTTTCAGCCCATTACATTTTCTGGCCAGTCAGCGTCAATCACTCACTGCCAATATTAATCATATTACAAGTATACATTCAAAATCTGCAGTGAAAAAAATAGATGAAGTAGAAAAAAAAACATGTCCTGCATATTTGTCATCAGGAATCTGCTGTAAATTCTTGACTTTGGTTTGCACACACGGTCTAATGATGAGTTTTCTGCATAACAAAAGAAGAGTGCTAGTGGGCACTTCAGCAGAGTGTACTGGCACATTTAAGGTGGAAAACACTTTGTGTTTAACAACTGGCTGACACTAAGTAATGCAGAATGTGAATTGGAGGGGGTTAGAGAGTGGGAGTGTTGGCAAGGAGCACACAAACTGCACTGCAAATTGAAATGCAGGCCTGTACTGAGCAGATGGCTGCCAAGGATCAGGCTGCATACTGTTAGTCTTCAGAGAGAAATACCAGAAGATCTCTGAATCTGAAGGCCGATTAAAACATATTGTCTTTGACATTTCCATGAAGAGGATGGGAACATTCCCAGGGTGCACTGTGTGGAGTGAGTGTATAATAAACAAAGTGTCTAAACTTTATGACTGCTGTGATTATTTACAGGCTGCCAACATCAGCTGGACTAGATGAGCCTGCTCCCTGTAAATGGAGTGGATAGCTGTCCAGGCTTACAGCCTATTTCAAACAAAGCAAGGATCATTCCAGGTGACAGACAGCTTAGGCCAAGAACAGAAAAATACACTTTAAGGACAAAGACACTGGGTCAACTTTACACCCAAGGCTGCTTTAATGACATTCCATGTGGAGTCAATGTTGTGTTTGCAGCGACACCAGCTATCATAGTTTTAGGTGGCCTTTAGAGTGTGTCTTGTGGTTTATGACCTTTTTTTTCCCCAGCATTTGTGACGAGAGACACTAAGTCTGCCCTAATATTCACATTCAAATTTAAACATCAAGTTGTTACTGCAAAAGTTCGGTCATGTCTTTATGGACCTAAACTCACAGAAAAGAGTGTCTGACTTCTTCAAAAACAGAGACAGAGAGACTGGCTGACAGAAATAAAATCCTACAAACTAAGCAAATCAAAATTAGCTTGCTCCAATCTTGGCGTACTTTATCCATTGCATCTGGTGTCAGACTTGACTAAGGAAATATCATGCAATAAAATTCATTATAAGCTATTTTTAGCTGATTTTATAAAAAGGTAGTCAATGGATAATGGATCGAAATTCTCCCCAAGTTCCCAAAGTCTGAATGGAAATTTTGTATAAGAAGGATTTTTCTCTGTTGTTGAGGTTGAGGATGACTGAGAATATCAGCTGAATCTATTTTGCATTTATTTTTGCATAAAACTGTCAGGCTTTAGATTTATGTGATGTTTTACTTTTACATTCCACTGACTCCAATCAAATAGTCCCTGGTTGGAAATAGGGTGATAATAATAATAATGGCTGTGTCTGAAAATGCTTCCTACACCCTACATAACGCATTCAATGTATCCCACAATGCACTACAAAATCAAGTGTACAGCCGATACACACCAGCCTAGCAATATATCCCATCGTGCATCTTTTAACAAACACATCAGACAAGACAGAGTTCCACAGAGCCTCAAGTGAAAAAAGTAAGTCTCCTGACTGTAACTCCAGACTCTAACCAGCTACCAGCATGACTGCTATTGCCGAAATCACTGCATAATATTAATTTCATGGATAAATGTAGAAATTACAATGGGATTTTTTCCCTGACCTACATCCCCGGGTACAAGATTGTAACACACAATAAAAATCAGTGTATGAATGGATCTCTAAAGTAACACAATCACAAAGGCTTTGTGTGTGATGGAGCTGTCACAGTTGAGTCCACTATCAACAGTTCATCATAAGCCAGCTGCTGTGCTCCACTGGTCTAGGATGAGGTCCAGACCCTTCAAAGGCAACTTCTAATGGAAAGACAAACGAGCAGCTGTCAACCTGTCACTGTGACCTCCATCTGCAGAAATGCATTCAGATGGGGCCTCCTGTTCAGCACATTGAAAACAGGATCCACTGTTTTGCCTTTATGCACTTTAAAGTGGGCTGTGATGCCACAACTTCCTGTAGGTGAATGACAAAGAGGACTGGACTTAAAGAAAGAAGTGGTCTATGAGGGAAGAAGGAATCCGATAGAAGAAACTATGCATCAAAACAGAAAAATTTGATTATGAAAACTATTAGATTTCCTTCACTGGGCCATTTGCCTCATGAGTGACTTTTATTAACAAATGAGGACAGAAGCATCTTTCTATACAACTGAAAAACAACCATGTCCCTAAGTGATCAAAAAGGTTTCACGAGCTCAGAGAACTGTTGTGGCACTTGTTGTAAACAATTACGTTGTCTTCATGTAAAACTAAGAAAGAAAGACTGAAAATAATACTTGACGTTTGGGGAAATCGGGTTGTTTTGTTTTCTTGATTCGAATGGAAATCAGGACATCAGAACAGTGAAACGCACTATTTTGAAAAGGAAACAGGAGCGAACAGCTTTTAGCGTAACTTGGCACAAATGGTGGCAGGAACAGTTCCCCTGGTTCGCCACTCTTTTTTCTCTCTTCCCATGAAGGCATTTGCCTGAAGTAAAAAGACATAAATGAATGCAGAGGCATTGCAGCTGCAACCGTGGAACTCATCGGACCAAAGAAGGACCTGCTCGGTAACAGGACAGGCAAGCACCAGTGTAGGGAGCTGCATATCTGAGATTACTCGCATGGAAAGCATTCTGCTGATTGTTCTTCTTTAGTGCACAGGGGTTGAGCAACAGTCAGATAGGGATCAATTACTTTTCTTTTTCTTTGCGTAGTCAAAGGGATGGCACATAGTTCTTGTTCTCCAAAGTTAAGGGAGACTGGTGCGTTGGGAATACAATGTTAAGGCTTCAGAATAGTACTATCATAACTACTATTATATTTAACCCGATACGCCATTTTCTTACGGTGATTGTTATCCTAAAATGTATGTCAGAACTTCCACTAGTGTGTTTCTGGTTATAGCAGCCAATCCTATTTCCTCCTAATGCAAAGCAAAATGTTCATGTTCTGAATCATCTGTTAAAATCGAGCAAAGGGGACGAAAAGTATAGATGGAATTATATTGAATAAACAAATATTAAATATGCAAAAATAATATAAACTCCTTGACCAACTGTGGATTTAGAAGCTGGTTATAAAATAAATCATTATCTTACAGAGCGTCTAACATCTGTGTATTACTTCAAATACAGTTTGTAAAGTTTTGCAGTTTGGCTGCATGCAAGTGATTTCATATTGTGCAGCTGAATGCATGTGTACAAGTTCAAATCAAATCATCTTTCAGAGGCAAAAGTCATAAGAAAACTTTTCCAAGGAGACAGAAACTGGAAAATTATTTGTTCAGATTAAAAGTAAAAACTAAAATTTTAAAAACACAAAAGCCTCATTTATTACAAAGGCACATTATGTTATTTATACCTGTAATCGGTCATCTTTATCAGTGTGTGTGCCTGTGTGTGGCTCTAACAAGGCACTGATCGCTGTTTGGCTTTAACACTCAACTGAACTCCTCCCCTCTGCCTCCAGTCTCGGTGCGAGTCTAGCCAATACAATCTTAGAAAACCTGCTCTGAGAGTGAAAGAGATACAGAGAGAGGGACAGACAGAGAGAGAGCGGCCGAGAGAGCACGAGAGGGAGAGAAAGAAAAAGAGGGGCAACCACTCTGGTGCTCTCTGGTGGTTCTTGCAGCAGCGTTACTCTTTGCTTGATTTCCAACAGCCCAGCTGTGCCACTGAGACTCATGCGGTAACAAGAAGAAGAAGCAAACACATCTCAAAAGGACAAGGCCGCGATTTCTATGCCAGAACTTCTCTTTTCTCTTGTCTTGTGGGCACTTCCTACGGATTTACCCAAGTGCTGCATCTCCGTGAACTAATATTGTTTCAGCTTTCTGGACAGTTTGGATTCACGACATTGGAAATCATGTCATGGTTGTTGTTGAAAAGACCAAAAGAACTTCCACAAACAAACACATCTGTGGACACATGAAGAGATGCTGTCTGAGATGTGAGCTGATACTGACAAGTATAGGGTAACTATTACGATTACATTTCTTAAGGTAAAGATCCTTGTCTTAGTCTTGAGTAATGTATGATGCTCAGAAAGACTATACATTTGGCAGTTTTGTGTAATTTTATATAATAAAAAGAAATTTTCTGTAAAATGATGGATGGAAACCTGAGCACTTATGTTATCAACATGACAAAACCCTACCATGATCCTGCTGGACCCTGGAGCCTTATCATACTAGTAATTATCATCTTGACCATAGTGGTTGGAAACCTGTTGGTCATCATCGCTGTAGCGCACACCTCACAGCTACAGACAACCACGAACATCTTCATCATGTCCCTGGCATGTGCAGACCTCATCATGGGGATCTTCGTGGTACCACTGGGGGCCACGATTGTAGTGACGGGAAACTGGCAACTCAGTGACACCTTCTGTGAATTCTGGACTTCAGTGGATGTCCTCTGTGTGACAGCCAGCATTGAGACCCTGTGTGTGATAGCCGTGGATCGGTACATCGCCATCACCCGACCACTTCGATACAAGGTCGTCCTAAACAAGTGGCGTGCCCGGCTAATAGTTTGTTTAGTGTGGGTGGTGTCTGCCTTAATTTCTTTTGTGCCAATTATGAAAGGGTACTACCGGGCAGATGAGTCCGAAGCTGAGAGGTGCTACAGTGACTCTGCATGCTGTGACTTTGTGACCAACTGGGCCTTTGCCATTGTATCCTCCATAGTTTCTTTTTACATTCCACTCATCATTATGATATTTGTTTATGCAAAAGTCTTTCTAATAGCTACACGGCAGGTCAAGCTAATCGATAAGAACCGTATGCGTTTCCAGACAAAGTCCACCGCCATGACTACGACACAGATTCAAATCCCCTCACAGGTCAGCCTGCCATCAATTTGTGTGACCTCAAGCAGCAACAATACTGCAGGAAAAAGGAAAAGTGCCAAGAGAAGGCCTTCCAAACTGACACTGGTCAAGGAGCACAAGGCCCTCAAGACACTGGGAATCATCATGGGGACCTTCACTGTCTGTTGGCTCCCGTTTTTTGTCGCCAACATCATCAACGCTTTCAACAAGGACGTCACACCGGAGAAAATCTTTAGACTGCTAAATTGGCTGGGTTACATTAACTCGGGCCTCAATCCAATAATTTACTGCAGGAGTCCAGAGTTCCGTACTGCATTCAAGAACCTGCTTGGATGTCCGTGGCTGTCCACACTGCAGCTAAACACATTCTATAAAGAGCTGCGGACTCGCTGTTCCTGCTTCCCCTGGCAGGGTGAAACCGGCATAGCCAGCACCTTCCAGAAGGCTCCATCTAAAAGTAGCGAGGGTGAGGCCAGCTTGGCAAGTTCGCAGGAGAGCAGCAGGAGTGAGGAGGCCTCCCCCAGTCTTCCACAGTCAAATGGTAGCACGGTCATCAGCGAGTTGTCGGAATCAGAAACGAGATTGTGAGTTCCTTTGTCTTATTTAAATAACATACACACTTTTTAATGCATCAAACATTCTGTGAGTTTTGGAATTTTTACACATTTTCTACATATAACATATAATATAACAATTTCTTGCATATAATAGCATATACATTAACTCTGCTGAGTATTAAAAACATTTGCTAAAATATAATAAATAAATTTTAATTTGGCAAATAATGATTAGACTTTTACACATCTGTAAATGGTAATCATAATATTAGTAATTTATGTGGTTTATTAATTTCATTATTATCAGGTATTTATTGTGAATACAAAATTACAATAACTAATCACTACAATTAGAGTTAGAACCACTAACAATCATTAACTTTTTTTCAAATCTTTTTCTGCATATCCTGACATTTTACTATTGGTATTTTTTTTCAAAGATAACATGAATAACATTATGTTCTACTTTGCATCTATTGAAAAAAAGGTACCATGACATTGTTTTCATACTGTACTAATACAAAATTTGGAAAAAATAGGGAAGTGCAGATTATTTCCTAAACAAATTAAAGCTAATACTATTAATGCTCACATTTGAATGCATCTCTGCTCCTGCAACAGCTGCTACCGAGGCAGCTGCTGCTTAGAAGTCAAAATATACAAAAGGCAGAATGGAGCACAAAAAATAAATCATACTTGATCCACTTCAGATTTTGTGCTCTGAACCATTTAAAACAAATTTGAAAAGTGAATTTAGTTTAGCTCTTTTTTATGCATAATTAATTAAAATAAAAATTATAAAATAAAATTAAAAGAAACTGCCAGATGTTTATGTGATAGCATTTAAAGTAATTTTTTGAAGATAAAATTATCTTCAATGGGGACGTTAAATATCCTTAGCACAAATTATATTCTTTATATCTAGCGTTTAAATAGATTCCGTAAAAACCACTACATCATGCACGACAAGCTGATTACTGGTCATTTAAAGACATTTGTAAATATTAGCACAACTCCCTACTAGTAAGTGGGCCTCTGTGTGCCCTGCCCAACACCTTCTGTTGCAGATAAATCTTTATCAGCGAGGCACAAGGCTTTCCCCATATCTGGGGAAAGATGTTTACATGACTGACAGCCAATGAGAACACCCATAATGGCAGAGGTTAGCTGGGGTTGGCTATTTTAATAATTGACTTGTCATCTTTACCTTACAGTTACAAAACCCACAGCAGGTGCATCAAAATGACTGGGTTTTGATTTTTCTTGTAGATGTTTTTCACTTTTATCCTTACTTTCTCAAATACAGTGACTGTTCTATTTTGAATAATATTATGTAAGCATATTTATTTGCACCGGTTGTTTTGTTTAATTTGACTAGATAGCTGCAGTGAACCTTAGCCCAACCATGTGAAGTCCTCACAAGAAGCCTAGTTTTATAACATTATGCAGTTTTTATTCAAATATTTACTCTCCTTTGTTTTCCTTCTCCTCCGCCTCAGGGGAATTCTACAAGCATAATCAAGGGGTGCTATAAATGGGGGAAACATTTAGGAGCTTATAAAAGCCTACCTTAAAAGGAATCTGTTGTGTACCCTACTAAATCACCCCGTGAGGAAAGTTCAGCCGACTCACCCTGCGTTTAAGCAGGATTATGCCACAGAGTGAGTCCAGGTGTCTTAGGAGAAGGAGAAGCGAGGCCTGGGATCAAAGATTTTATCACAGGGTCCAAGGATGAATCTGTAGCTTTGAAATGTCGTCAAAGTAACTGCACCTCAATGTCTAGAGGATAATGACTGAAATTAAGGTTTATTTTATATTATCTTTAAAGAAGCATTCTATTCAGGTTCCACTTAAATGTGCTGGTTTGTATAATTTTGCGGACGATTTAAAAATAAGTGATTTATGGTGGTGTTTGGCTTCTATGGTTACACTGCACAGTACAACCTTTATCAATAGTAACTTTGTTTTCAAAGAAATACATTCAGGCATATCACTGCTGCCCTTATCAACACGCACAGCAAACTTCAGCTTCTGTCACGTACACACCACGGAACATGAAGTACAATTTGTCATCACGTTTCCATTCAGCAGCAATACATTACCTCATGCTATAGTTTAAAGGAGAGAGTCTGCTAAAATATTTCAAACAGATGAAGAAAGCAATCGTTTACACATTGCAATTATGGTCAGGTCTGAAATGTATCTGTTCTAAAATCAAAGCTGTTGTGCAGTGACAGAGCATTTATCCACTACACTAATACGTGTACTAATTAAAAATGAATGCAACTTTGTTATATTCATTTGTGTTATGCATATGTAAAATAAAATGATCAGACGGTGGTTTAGAAAAATGGCCAAAACTCTGTTTGACGTATAATTATCATAGACATAAAAGACTAACATGAAGGCCAGTTAGAGCAAAGAACAATGAACCGCAAACACATACAGCAGCATGTCCAACACATTGCTGCTGTGAACTGCTGCATTACTATTAACGCAGAGGACACGTTGTTTTGTACTTCTGCACAACAAGCTCATTAACTTTACATTTTTGAATATTTAATGCAAGTCATCATAAAAACTTTGTTTTTTCATTAGATTCTAAATAAAAGACTAAAATGCCCTGGACACCAGACAACTGCTGCATAAGTACATCTGCACTGGACTACAGATATCTATCCACAGTTATGACCTGTCAGCCAGCAGACCCGGCACAGAGACTACCGTAAACATCTCATAAAAGAGTTGTTCAACTTCCGAAAATAAGCATGAATCACATTTGCGAGGGTTTGTAAAATGTCGCATTTGTTTCCATGTCCACTCTTATACAATTATACATTATCTGAATAATTGCTCACAAAGGGGGGGAAACTGTCTTCCAGTGCCTTAGCTTTTTAAAGATTATTCCTAGAATAACGAAGGATTTAGTGGAACCGACCAAAGTTGTGTTGTGTAGTTACAGTATGCTACCCTCAGGAAAACTGAACTGTAATCCGTGGACAAAACATAAACAGTTTTGGCAATACTTTCAAGAGTTTGGACACATCCATGGCGATAAAACCAACATCACCGATGTGTTCTGGCTTTGAACCATTTCATAACTGTAGATTTTTTTTTTAAGTACAAAGTAATGGAGTAGAATTGTGCTTTTGTGCAAAGAGTTGTGTAAAGTTTTACCATGACATGACTGCGATACAGTAAAAATATATTTTAAACGAATTCAGGCAGTATTGTATTTGTATTGAAAATATATTTTGTATTAATCACATGATGAGTGTGTACGAGTTAACTTTTCCCTTGGGAAATAACAAATTTTGGGAAATAAGAAAATTTTTGACACAACACCATGATACCACTTAACGACCTTTCACACAGCATCTAAACAGCTGCATTTACATTGAGACAACACTCTCTCCAAATATTGTCTTTAAGGCTGTAGTCCCATGTGTTTATATAATTGTGTTTAATTGAACATCAGCAATCCAAACATATGGCAGCATCTGGGAGATGATGCATTCAGCCTTGGAGTACATACAATGTCTTTATGTGCGTTCTACTTTTGAACTCAAGTCAGGGAGTACAGGGAGTGACACCAGTCATGATTTAAAAGATGCACAATTCAGTCAACCTGGAACAAGAGGCCCTTATCTACCAGAAAATATTACAAGCCAAATGTATCATTCATTTACCAAAACATTAGTTTAAAAAAAAATAGGTCAAAAATTACAAATGATAGAGGGAGGAGAATCACGAGTCACTAAAGCAACAAGTGGCTAAATAACCTGAATAACATTGTTTGTCAGGTTTATGCTGAAACAAAGTGTTAATTCTGAATATAAAGACATATTCTGGTTTTCAACACAATACAAATAGTATTACATCATGATGCAAAAAAGGTCAGTGTGTCTCCCTGAATTAAGTTCATCAGAGTTAGATCAAAGTCTCTGCTCCAACATAAGCATCTAATGATGAATATCTATAGGATTTTAAAAAATGGTCATATTTATTAATAATAACCATATTATATTTATTCAAATGTATTAAATATTTGAATGTAAATATAATATAAACATGCTATATGAATATAATAAAATATGTTAATATACTATAAATTATATCTATTGAGTATTTGAAATAATCAGAAGACTGTTGAGACTCTTGAGTATCCTGTAAGTCTCATTCTTGTTTGTTGAATAAATCTGATCATTGTCACAGGGTACTATGCCCTGACATGTGCTTTCTGTGGGTACCATACTGAGACAAACACCCAGTCACATCCATGCCTGTATTATTATGGAACTATCATTCACAAACAGTTGTCCTAAACTTTCCTTCCAATTCTCTTCTTCTCTGTTTGTGATCACGACGAATGACAACCGACATTTTCAGTCGTTCAGTGACAGAACTATTTTAGTAATATTAACAGTTCTCCAAACAGAAGACCACTATGAACTAAGGTTTTACAAGTGCATGGTCAGCCTCCCCTCTAAGGGAGGATCACCAAATATATATAGGGCCTAAATTATTTTGGACAGACATTTTGGGGTCCAGACACAATGAAAATTTATCTCTCTGTCTTTTTTTGTTGATTTGAAAGCATGGTCGATATATTTCCTCTTGAGTCTTCTGTTACTTTTCTTTTCGTTGATGTTATCACGAGTCTCCAGGAAGCACATCATTGTCTTAATGCATGCTCTTTATTGCTGTGAAGCCTAAAATTCACAGATTAGTGATCTGGCTCCTACAAACTGCACTTTTCCCACCATGTTGTCAGTGAACTCAGAGTGAGATCAGGCAGAAGTCAGCAGGGAACCAGCAGCAGCTCAGAGCAGAACATTTAACCAATGACCTGTGCAAAATCTCTGGCACTCCCTTTCATGTCAGCTGCCATCAGAGTCAATCCTGACTACAGGCTTGTTAAATTGAGGCATCCGGGAGTTGAGCAAACACTTAAGAAAGGCCACAAACACAGTGTATGAGTGATTAAACACAACAGCAGATGGAATTATGACTACAGAACTCAAGCCCTTTATACTTAAGTCATACCTGTGTTATCAGCAAGAATTTAAACATAAATAGATAGATAGATAGATAAAACTTTCTTAATCCCTCAGTAGTTCCCTTTGGAAAATCTAAAGATTTCATTATTATAATTTAATACTTACAGTATGTCTGTGTAATTATAAGATATAATATTATACACAAGTATATAATTCCTTTTATTCATTGTGTTTACATTAACTATTCTAAAAACATGAAAGAACTATTATTACTAACTATCGTATACAGTTTTATACATATCGTTGTGGTTTCAATAATATTTTGGGCTTAAGGAAAAAGAGTTCAGACAAATGTATTTGTATTTGTTTTTTCTCAGCAGGATTTTATGTATAACAACATTGATTTTTTTTTAAAACACATGGCACTTGTTCTGAGGTTCTGAGGTTGTTACTGCAGGTGTTTAACTCAGGGTTCACGTTCAGGTTAGCTCTTGACTGCTGAGCTGTTGTGTCAATAAATATTTCAAAGGTACAATAATTTTACGCCCATGCTAGAAACAACAAACTACAGCATCCAAATAAAAACGGATAATCTATATTTGCATTGATTTGTTGGTGAGTGACGTTCAGTTTGAACTGAACAAACAGGCTTTATTTACAGTAGGTCACCAAGGTTATATCAGCACAAAGAGACTGCATTGTATGCAGAATTTAATCAGACAAAAAAAAACAAAAAAAACAACAACACAATTATAAAAAAATAGCTAGATAGCTAGAAAGTAAAGAACGTATATGGTAAAATGATACAGGAAAAAAAAAGCTTTAATAAGAAGTAATATTTTGATCATTACATTGTTATTCCTGCAATTGTCCCAAAACTGTTAAAATACTAAGTGTATTTATTTAAATGCAACTAAAACCCTGAACTTACGACTCATAACTAGATATTTCTGGAAGAACATTACTAGATGTTGCAGACTGGGCAGTAGAGGACAGACAGTACACAGACCGCTGTAGGTGGATTTTCCTCTATTCTGATGAGTTTGGGTCATTTTACCTTGAAGGGAGACTTCAAAGTCTGTGCACAACACATCTTTGGTTTCGAGCATCTACGTTTTGAGGTGTAACAGAATATCACAGAATATAATTTTCTGGAAGTTTTAATGCCCATTGCGCTCTGTTACCTGAGTACAATTCATTCCAGGCTACACATAAAAAGCAAGAACCTTCCTAAGCGTGCGACTGGTGGTGAAGCCTCATTGTAAATTGTTTCCTGCATATTTCTTTCCGTATGCTTGTGCGTAGTGCTCTAAAGCTTACAGTTGTATGTAGTTTATGTCTTCCTGTGGAGACATGCACGGTGGAGGCGATAGCATCTGAATTCCAGTCTTGTTGAGCTTGAAAAGGTAGAGGTTCACACAGCATTGCTGAACAGCTCCATGATTAGAAATAATGAAAAAATAATAAAATAAATGGAAGCGATGTGATAGTGTTATTTTTGCTCGTTCTCTAATGAAAACACTCTCTTGCATATAAATAACCCCTGAGACAAAACTGCTGTCGTCTTGCAGCTTTCTTATCAGATAGTCACTGAAATGTGGTGCAGGGTGTGACCAACAAAAGTCACACAGTTCCACACAGTAAAGAGCTCTGTGCCCAGAGTTGCACAGTCAGTCCATGATGGAAAGAGGTTTTTAACTTTAAATCAAGCAGCAAGCATAGAGAGAATATTCAGTGCCTAGCAATATGACAGACCCACAGACTGACATTTTGGCACTGGTTGAACTTCTTCAGTTATTATATATTCTGCGATTTCTTACAGGTAATTTATTATATTTTTTGGCCTCCATCACAGACCTCAGGACTTTTTGTTTTAAAAAAATAGTGCCTCAACACTGAATGTGTCTGTTTTAAACTCATGGATGTTTACTAACATGCTTTTGTCCTCTTAGCCTCACATTGCAGGAAAATGATGGATGAAGAGCAGAACAAGAACAAATGTCTCCAGCTGTTACTGGGAAGACAAAGAGCAAACATCAGCAAAAAGGAAAAGAAAGAAAGGAGAAGGGAGAAAACTGCTGGCTCTGATTGCTCGACTCCAGTACAAGAAGACAGTGACTGTCTCCGTGAATGACCTGCTGCACTCCAGCACTTCAGCAAGGACAAGCAGCTGACGTGTTGAACTTCCCAAGGTTGCTATATAAGACAATTCACAGCTACTACACAAGGTTATTTGCATTTTGGTGAACCTGTGGCCTGTGGTTTTACAGAAACAAAAACATATTTTGTAGCATATATATATATATAATATTATATATATATATATATATAATTTCTAGTAAATTATCTATTTATGATACACTAAAGTTGTAGCAAGATAAAAAAAAGTTGTCTATTTGAATATAGGGCCCTAGTTCTGCCTGGACTCAATCAAGTGTCCAGATGTTATCTATCAGTGATCTATCAGCTAAACCAAAGACCTGTGCATATAGGTCTAGTGTCTGTCTGTTTTTTGTTTGTTTTTTAAATACATATCTCATCATAGTCTCATCACACATGATAGGGAGCAGCTTCCAAACTCTTGCTACAGTTGGAGGGATAGCTTTTTGAAAAAAAAAAAGGTGATTAACAGTACATTTTTAAGACGCACAATAAACAACATGCCGAAACCTTCCGTGGTTTCAGACACTTGTTCCTTTAAGTAAGGTTTCCAACAGTGCTGTGAACTGAGAAGAAGTAGAAAGAAAGAAAAGAAAATGTGAGTTTTAAAGATTGTTTTGGCCAAAAGAAATAGCATGGTGAACACAAATATGCTAGAAGTTTCTGTACTTTCTGTGATGGACTGCACTGTCCACAGTACCCCTCACCCCTTACCCTCCACAAAGACCTTTTCCCTAATCTTCTTTTTTCAATGATGGCACTATGCTATCATGCATTTGCATGTTATGCCATTTAAATGTGAATATTCATTAGTATTTGTAGTAAAACTTACAGTTTTGGGCGGAAATAAGTTATCTGGGTAGTGTGGATATTTCTATTAGGAAATTAGGTTGTAACTAAATCTCCGAACCATATCAGTGAAATCAGATGACCCATAGAAATCTCAACAACCTCTAGCCTACATGTCTTTCAGTTGGTACACAGCTTATTTGTGAATCACTATGAAAAGCTCAGAGTGATCCGACAGTGGATGAGGTTATTTGTGTCAAAATGTTATCCATATTAGGTGTTTCCTTAAGTTAAGGAAGATTTGGCATGAAATTTACCAGTAGAGGCAAAGACATATTCTTCTTTTTCCCCTCCTCACTGCCCTGTGTCTGTCTGTACCAGCGACTCATGGAAATAGTGGCACACCTGGTAAAGTGAGTGTATCAATTTTAATGAGTTTGATATTTGTACTAATGGAAAAGGTTCATTGTAGAACATTTGAGAACCTGGACACAACTGTGAACAAATATATTTTACCAAAAACTAGCCTAAAAATGTAAAAGAAAAATACAAAGGGGTATTTACCGTCAACCAAAACAACCACACTATCACATTACGTTATAGTATGATGCATTGCACATGGTACAGTCAACCTGCAGAAATAAGGAGCATGACTGTTTTGCTATGTTTTCATTGCTAATTCTGCTTAACTTTCCCAAAAGGTTCTGACATAAGATAAACAACGCTCACAATTTCCACATATAAGAAAACAATGTAATCATCTTTTTTTCTGCTGCAGAAGGACACCTTATGTTGCATTACTACCTGCATACCATCATTTGTTGCATTGCTGAATAAACGCCAAACTGCATAGAACTGTGTACCTTTGAACTGTGTGATGTGGGGAGAGTATCCACTTTATTCACTCATTTTTTCCCCTTCCTCTGTTCCTTTACAACAGGGGGTCCCCAACTATATTTACAGAGGACAGTTACTTTGGGGGCGGGCACTCAAATAAAATAAAATGAAAAAAAATGTTTTGTCTTACAAAATGTAAATAGAGTAACAAATGTTGGGGATTACTGATGCTTATTTAACTCTCAGTTGTTGGGGGGGGGGGTTTTCAGTTGCTTATTGGACAGTATGAGGGGCTGGATTCAGTCCCTGAGCCACCAGTTTATGGTTACTGGTCTACAAAATTATCAAAACTTATGTTGAACAGGAGAATTCCAGCAACTCACCATAGTTATCATGGGTCTATTAGGGAAATAATTACAGACACAAGAAAACTAGTGTAAATAGACAGGTATGCAGTACACTTGCTTTGTCCAGTTTTGATGTACGGTCTAGGCTCTGAAAGCACAATAAGAAGCAAACAGAAAACAACAAAGAAAACAAAAACTGTAAAGAAAACGCTTAAAATTTGTTGTTTTTACATTTTATGTAAAAAAGAAAAAGAAGAATAATTACTTTCAGCTTGTCCCTTTTATGAGGAAGTTTTTACACCACATGCCCTTCCTGACCCACCAGGTGGTATACAACCTGGAGCCATTTGGTAGCCCACTGCCCCTACACCACTCTACCCCGCTGATTCATGTAACACAATGCAAATATGCAAAAATGAGATTCAGTTAACTTGTCAGAAAACACTGCTAGAAATACTTCCATTTCAGTAGAGAACTACAGTACAGTACACATAACACATAACAAACACGCCCTGTTTCTTGAAATTATATTTGTTGTAGTAAATCCTTTCCAAAGACAAAGCCTGTTTGCTTTGGCTATAACAGGCACAGCTGGTAAAACTGTCAGGAACAACAAGTTACACAGTTAGCGCTATAGTCATATAAAACTAAATGATTTATATCGTAACAAATTAGTGAAATCAATTATTAGTATTTGATCCACTAAAAGAGACAGCTGATAGACTCAATTAATAAATGTTCTTCCCACTGACACCCCTGAAATGTAAATTATTATATTTGTTGGCCTCTATCACAGTCTGCACTGCAGCCAGCCTGAGTCCCATCCAATTGTATGACTTCAATAAAGATGAGTTTCATTTTTAATAAAAACATAAATGTTGCATTTAAAGTGCTTTGAAAGAAAAATCAAATCTCGAAAAGTCAGGATATGTTACAATTACCCTTTTAGTCAGTTTAATGAAACTGTGATTGATTCTCCACTGATTCTTTGATGAGACTATTTGCATCCCTAACTGGGGTTGTGGATGGAAAAGAAAGTGAGAGTATTCTCTGAGATAGACGCTGAGTGACTGTAGTCATAGGAGCAGCTGTAACCTTACTGAGTGGAAACAATTATTCTGGGTGACGTTAGACCACATTGTTATTAGATGATTCCTATTACGGTATGTTCCACCAGCAGAGGTTTGATTAAAATCAAGCAATAAAAAAGTCAGGCAGTCAAATCAAAAGAGTCCACAAAAAAGGGTGGCTCTAAGACAATAACTATGGGAGTATGTCATACATCGATCTTTATATTAAACTGGTTTTTATTGTAAAAAAGATTTTCTGTGATCTGATTAACATTGTAATATTCTTTGTTTTACTCTCACAATCCTCTTCTGCTCTGTTGCTCTGGCATCTTAGCTTTTACCCCATTAAACCTTTTCTGTGCCTTAAGCCCTTGAGTTTTTTCAGGACAGATGCATGTTTGCATGTTTAGACAAAGAGTTCTTTGATAACAGACTTTTTGGCATACATTTTACTTTAATCTAATTTATCAGTAACCATCCCTATTTGATTAAGTACTTCACATTTAGCTACTGCCTCACAGCAGAAAGGTCACCGTTCGTGTCCTCACCAGGGCCTTGTAATAAGGGTGGGAGTGGGGTGGTGAGGGTCGGGGTGGTGGTGGTGGGGATTTAAGCTTGAGAATACTGTTATGTGTTTTTATTTACAAATAAAAAATTAAAGAAATTAAATTAAATTGCAAATTGGTAAACAGTGTATGCTATGTATTGTGTTGTTTGCATTGTTTGACTCATGAAAACAGATGTGGTGGTTTTTCCATCCAGTGACTGCCAGGAGGGTGACATATCAATTAGCAGGTCTGGAATTGAGCACACAACCCTTATGTTGTAATATCCATTGAGTTACAGCCAAGTCTAAATTGCTGTTAAATTCAATATATAGGCATGCGATTGACCTTTGACCTATCCAGAGTGTTTCCAATGTCTCAACCCATTTCCTTTGGTGTGGCTTCAGTGCCCCCTACAATCTTTAATATAATGACATGATGAAAGATAATAAGTTCTAAGATATAAGATATATAAGGTGTATGGTCATAATCAAAACATTTGGTACAGCAAGCCAAAAATAAATACTGGCATTAAACTGTGATATTCAGACAAAATTAATTTGATTTAATACTAATAACAAACCTAATAGAGTTAAAAGACATAAATAAAAAATGAAAACACTTGACCTTTTGTATGCATAGATGACCACGATCCATATATCCATAAATAACTACTAAAAAAAAACTACCACCCACTGATTATTCTACCACATAAACCCCACAGCGTTTGAGTTAAAGGTAAACCAGGACATCGACCAAGAACACATCAACAGACACCCACAGAACCAACAGGCACCATCAGAGAAGCAATTCCATACGCACCATCAAGGGTTAATTTGGCACTCACGCAGCAATGCACGCACTGCGGCCCCCGGGCACGACACCGACACCAAGGGCAACAACCAGTTGCAGCAACAAAACTCTGTCAGGTAAACAGCCAACAAATTTTAGCATCTTACCGGCTGCCACTTCAGATTTGCGGAGGACGCATTGGACCGTCACAGCCTTTTTGGTGTTAAGAAAGGCTACTTGTTAAACTCAATGCGCAACATTAGCGTGGCTTCTTTACGCCTTGGGTGTTTTGGTTTTAATGCTCTGGTCTCGGATTCATTCATTCATTCACTCAGATATTTATTTATTAAATATTTATGTTTACCAGAAATTATGCAATTGAGATTCCCACATTGGGGGAATCTACAGGGGTCAGACAGCCAGGGTAGCAATTGCTGGGTCTCACCCTGGATGAACCACCTTTTTTAAATGAATGAATGAATGAATTAATTAATTCATTAATTTATCTATGTATTACCTGCTTGTGTTTGTGTTTTAATTGCATTTTATGCGTTGCATTTTATTTTGATACTTTGAAACCAAGTACACTGTAGCCATGATTCAGTTTATAAAGATGCTCTGCTCCAAAACACACTTCACATCATTTCACATCATTCAATGCTTGCACTTATATTTGTGCTTGATTGAAGAGAACACAGTGCTGTGGATAGGTCAGAGCAGGAAGGTGTGTTGCTGCTCCTCCTGCTTTAAAATAATGCAATGAATTTGCAGACCAACTGTCTGTTTTGGCAACATGCTGCCATCTAGTGCAGTTATTGTGAGGATCAAGCCCAAGAAGTCAGCTGCTCCTATTGCTGCAGGATGTTGAGTTTAATTCCTTCTTTTTCTACAATTTACCACTCTCTTTGAATCTATACACAGAAAATTAGCTTTTGGGGTTTGTTAGAAAAGAAAAATAATGCGGCACGCAATCAGAAAGATAAGAAGCTTTTTTCTGTACTTATATCTGTTATCATCAGCACTGTGGGGGATGTATTCCCACAGTCTCCAAGCTGATTTTTGTCTATTAATGCTGTTGATGTTTGCAAAAAAAAAAAAAAAAAAGGTGAATCAGTTTATGTCATATAGCCAGGAACCTCGGGCTTTATGACATAATGACATCATGTTGAACTCAATAAAAGTGAAACAGTATACGGCAGATCTAGCCTTGGTCAGTGATTTCTCATTAATGGAAGAAGTGACAAGGCTGTGGAAGAAAAACACACCTGTAAAATGAGAAGCAGCGTCTGGCTCATTACCCATCACTCTCAGGATGTGCCAGGATTGGTCTGTCTTTTGTCTGTCTGTTATTTGAGTTGTGCTGCATATTACAGGTTTAAATGGGTTTAAATTAATGGGTTTAAATTTTTCAGATATTTTTTGGAAAGGATTCTATATCTAGGTCAGCACACGCTATCTGTGTCTATCTCTTAAGATATATTCTTAATATCTCTCTAGATAATAGGATAAATAATACCCTTTGTATATTTTAACTAATATCCCAAAAAAAAATCATTTTTTAAGAATAATGATTTTTTTTAAAAACAACAGTTTTTCCAAACACATTAACTTAAATAATTACTGATATTATCGTTCTTCTTCAGTGGTCATCTAAGCAGATGTTCTAAATTACAAAATTATCAGAACGGGGTTTTTGTTTAGACATGTCAACTTGTTTCTTTGAGGTACAGGATGCCTGAGCTACAACTACTTTTTAAGTATTCATTACTACTATCATTAAAAAAAAAATTATTGCGGAATTGAATTGAATTTCATTAAATATTTGAATTGAAGTTGAACCTTTAGACAGCAATTGTACAGCAATTGGGAGATTAGTTTGGGGTTTCTTGTGAAAAACAGTAATAAAAAAACTTGGCTGTAAAACCAAGAGGGGAGAACATAACAAAAATATAAAAATATTTCTGAAAGGAGGGAAAAAATTCTTCTTTTCTAAGGAACTTGTAAGAATCTTTTTTTAAAGCTTCTTGAACCAAATTTCAGCTATACTGTGAGGTGAAGGTTAAACATTTGCCACCTGAAGATTATATCATTTATTCTCCAGCTCTGATTGTTGAGGCAGAGACACTGCAGCACTGACAGAGCTTTTCTCCACATGAGTCATTTTTCTCAGCTGAGGCACGTAAGCAAATATCCCACATTCAGTCCTGGTCTGTTCTGGTCCATCACTGATAACTGACCCTGTCATGTCCAAATGTTTCTACAGGGTATTTGATGATAACTCACAGTGATGGCAACAGTAAATTACTAAGTGACAAGCACATCCATCCGTGTTGCCAGGGCAACCGTATCCAAATCCGTGCTACAGCCTGGCAACCGTGTGCAAACAAAAGACTCACCTTCATTTAGCTGCTATTCCAGCTTCCTGGATGCAAAATGAGGGGTCAGAACATTGGCCATGGTGAAAAACCCAACCAAACTGAAGATCTGGGAGGTCAAGGCTCACTAGCACCACCAGCAGCAGTGAGTCCTGAAACAAGACTGCTGTCTGCCTTCAAGAAAGACACAGAAGACAGGAAAGTTGACTTAGCCAGAACAGGTGGGTCCATTACATATCTGTTATGTTACATTTAAGTTCTTGCTTTGTGTATAAGACCTGAATGACCAATCTATAGGTCATAAAGGACAGCTTTACCATTTCCCATTCATTACCAGTTTCTTATAGACAGTAGGTAATTCAAAGGGGAGGAGAGGGAAAGGTCTCCCTCTTGTAAGCAAAATGCCCCGCGTCTCCCTTTCTGTCAGAGCAGAGAAGGAATGCTGCCTCTTGTTAACATGGTGCATCCCCCTTATCAAATCACCTACTGCTATAGTTTTTGTTGTTATTTATAAATGTCTCCAGAACAACTAGGGCCTATGCCAGTGTTTACTTTATTGATTCATTTTCATCAATATAAATCCAGTTAAAACAAAATGCAGCATATAGAAATATCTCAGCTTGCACATCTTGATTGACAACTTCAATCATGTGACTGCACAAGCGACAGATTCTATGTCTCTGGGGTCGCCAAGAATCTGTGATGTCAAAATGGGGTCACAAGCCAACAAAGGTTGGGAACCACTGGTCTATGCACTGTCACTATTGTTAGAGTGGCAGCAACTTACCACAACTTTGTTGAATTTACACAAAAAAAATCACAAATGCAATAAGAAGAAATTAGCATATATTATGATCTTAATTGAAGAGGTACAATTTCACTGAGGGACACTTTAATCTTCAGCATTACTCAGCAGAAAGAAAGGCATCTTCAACTCTGTTCAACACCACATCTTAAATCTGAGTTTATTTCCAGGAGAAGGATGTTAATTGAAAATAAGAAACGCAGATTAGGAGTAGCAGCTCTGTGATATCTGGAGGTAATTTTCCAAGAAGTGCTGATACCAATGACTACTTCAACTCTCTTTGAGAAAACCCACCAACTTTCTCACAGGGACCAGAAGTGCATGTTGATGAGTTCACTCAGGGCTCAGGGCACAGAGGAGAATTAAATCTCTGAGCTAAACTTTGACAGTTGACAAGCTGGAGAACTGGAGAACTGTCTGGTCTGGACAGGAGGTTTATTCTGTGACACATTTTTTAAGTTGTACATGTTTTCTTCACAGAATATTTTAGCGAGGAAGGAAAAACCTTTGAATTCCGTATTGTTGAAAAAATAAAGAAGCAACTGAGTATGCATCCCACTTATGGTCCAGAATGTTCATCAGATCTTGGCCTGACAGAATTTACCAGACGGGTCACCGAGGTCACTTTGGGAAAGAGCGCTCGGGCTTTAATGGAGAGCAAGGTAATTTCAATCTTAGTACCATGTAAGGCTTGTTGTTGTTGTTGATGATTATTGAGATTCCATCAGACTTAACTTAACCATCAAATATCAACCGTTGAACAATGTCCCCTGAATATTAACAGCTCCAGCATTAATGGTTTTGTTGCAGGTATTAGGAGTCCTAACTACGGGTTTTACAGCAGCAGTGCATCTTGGGGCTTCACTCCTAGAGCACTGGTATGATGTCAGAGCTACTTCCTGTGGACCAGTCTACATCTCTTCTCCTTGTGATGGTTAATGAAATTTTATCAAATTTAACAATAGTTTGAGGTTTGAATATTGATCACTGATAGAAAATAAAGATTTGGGTTAAGTTAAAGTAGTGATTCCCAATTAGTTGATCGCACTCTACCAGTAGATCACAAGTGAGTGCTGGTAAATCATAAACAAAAATAGGAAAAAATAAAATTAAAAATTAAGATAATTATAATTCTGCAGTGTTCAATATATTATGAAATACTTACATGCATTTACATAATCTAGATTTGTTTTTTCTAGAGCTGCTTTAAGCTCCAGATTCTAAAATGGAAGAATTCTCTGTACATACCATGCAGTATTAGGGCATCATTGGAAAAAAATAAAATAACAAGAATATGTTCACAAATTCATAAGAAGTTCTAACGTTGCAAGAATAAACTCTTAAAATAAGGAGTTTAAATACATAAATTTTGAGAATGTATTTTGGAGGAGACGAGAGATGGGCACACAGCGTAAGTCCATCACAATGAAAATATTATAAAATTATAACTTTTTTTTCAAAATGTTATGACTTCTGGAAACATCATCTTTTTTATTATTTCCAAATAAGACACTAAAACTTCTCATATGTCTGTGTAGAGCAACAAAATGAAACTTTGATTTAGTTAATTATGCATTGAGGATGAGACATCATGACCTGCTGAGCGTGAGGGAATCCTTAAATGACCTGAACATCTGAATGTACAGTGGTTATTAACGTGACTACATGACCAGAGGCAAAGAAGTGTGCAGTATGTTGTTATTCCATACATAATAATAGTTTAAAGTAGTCAGTGCAGTAATAACATGCTGTGACAGTTTGATTAAGGAGCATCTATGTTTCTTGGAATTCTATATACTGTACATGTTGCCCTGGTCCTTCCGTAGACTCTGTGGCTAGAATCTTCCAGTCAGCAGGAGTCCCAGATATCCGTTACTATCATTACTGGGACAACAAGAGATGCTGCATTTGTTTGGAAAACCTTTTGGCAGATCTGGAGAAGGCTCCTGAGAACAGTGTGGTGGTACTGTCAGCCTCTGCTCACTACCCGACAGGAGCTGATCTGTCTCAGGATCACTGGTATCTGATTGCAAATCTAATCATGGTAACAATATATTGTTTTTCAACACTGAGACAAAATGTGTTTTTTAGCTTAGTGCTCCTGCTGAGATCATCATCTGTTGTCTTGTCACTTTTTCCAACAGAGGCGCAAACTATTTTCTTTTTTTTTGCTGCCTTTCCATGGCCTGTGTTATGGAGATTTACAGAGGGATGCTTGGCCTGTGCAGCATTTTGAATCAAAAGGAATGGAGTTTTTTTGTGCTCAGTCACTCTCACACAGCTTTGGCCTCAGTGGTGAGAATAAACCCCAAAATATTCATATTTAAATGTTTTACATGTTCCAGAATGGGTTCAGTTTGCCCAAAAGTTGAGGTTTTTAAAGATACAAAGATATGCTTGTTCTTTAGTTGTCATTTTGTCTTTTTTTTAAAGAGTAAACCTATTTTCTAAGGTTATCTTGTACAAAGACTTCAGTGACTTCCATCAAACTGGAGCATCAGTAGTTCTACTTCGTCCATGCTCCTTACTTTCCAACAGAGTCCACTGCCTGTGCGTGGGAGTCTAATGACAGGTGCTCGTATTTCCAATCATAGTTTGTCATTATGAACCACAGATACAGTGGGAACAGACACAGAGCAGTGATTTAAGGAATTTGTCTTTGTCTCAACTCCTTCACTGGTAATCTTCTTGTCCAAAATTTTTCCTTCTGAGAGACAACTTTGACTTTGTGAAGCTTGATTATAAAATCAATACCATCAGGTGTAATTAGCCCCATGCTTGCATCTCCCAGGGCAAAGTAAGCAGTGAAGCAGGGCAGACGAAATACAGCTCAAAAAGTCCATAAAAGGGAGAAATCAAGGACAAAAAGGAGCAGTTAATCATTCCTGATCTTGGATCCATGATTTACGATCCACCACAGTGTTGCCAGGCATAATTGTTGTATTTGTATTTCATTTTCACCGTTTGTCTATTCAATAATTCCACAAATCCAATAATGTGTGATCATTTCACCTTTTCATTGCACAGCAGAGTCAATAAGCACAACGGTGTTTCCTGGACTGCCTCAGGTTCTTCTTCACAAACAATTAATGCATAACAAGTGCTTGAGGCGACACATACAGGAGCGCATAGTGACCCAAAACAGGATAATGATGAGCAGCCCGTGTGCTCTGTCTATAAAACTTTGTCAATAAATTAAATGTGTAAAATAACTTCCCCCAAAACAATAATTATGCAACACTGAACCACCCAGATGTAGCTAGATTAGCATAGCAGTGGTACCACTGCTAGGACAGCCAAAGGCCAAAATAAAAAACAAACAAACACCTGCCATAAAATATAACACAATCTAAATTGGAAGAATATACAAATTATATAGTACAGTAGATAGGAGGGAGGAGGGAGTAATAGAGTAGGCAACATGCTATCTAACATGCTAAGAGCTAGCAGGACAGGTAAAACCTAAACAAGGCTCCACAGAGTTATGTGTTCTAGTAGAAAAATGTACACACCTTTATCAGTTCCTGTTTTTATCTTGTTCCCCTCCTCATCAGGTGACCCACTTGGACACCTTCTTTGTGTGTCAAAGAGGAAGTCCCGCCTGTCTTCCCTAAAGTTGGAAGCGGCAGATTTAGTCACATCGTTGTGTGAAGCACCATCTGCTGGAGGAGTATATGTGGTTACAGCGGTGCTCAGTAATCCAGCTCATTGTGCTGGATGGTGAGTCACTTATACATTCACTCGCTTAAAATATTTAAGTAGAATTTAAACTGTACAATTATTAAATGGTGTGCTTTTTACAACGTGAAGATTGCTTTACAGAATGGAGCTACGACCTGGTCCTGGTCAAAGTATTTAGTATTTAACCATGAGCATTTTCTGGTAAAAAACAAAGCAATACTTATGAAAAGATTAGTATTAAAAACAATTTCTTTGGTAAATATGGTGTGAGTATATCTCTAAAAAACAGCAAATTGGATTAAAAAATTGGTTAAAAGATTATCTTTTCTTTTCAACCTGTTGCTGCAAACAGACATTATATATATGTATATATACAGTATATATATATATATATATATATAGAGAGAGAGAGAGAGAGAGAAACTTATTTTGATCTTGAACTTCCTTTCCTTGGAAAAAGTCTTATTTTATTAAACCTTTGTATATCAGTGATTCAATAACAACATAAAATGACATAACCCTGGCAGTAAGATGAGTTACTGCACGTAAACTGAATAGAGACATTCCTAAAAATAAGTTTAATATTTATTTCCATAACAATAAATCCCTGTACGTGATCGCCATCTTTGGACAAAGTTGGTTTCTGCAGCATTTGTTGGGAATCTACGGAGCCCCTAAAGGGACATGGGAAAAAAAAGAAGAGAGAAACGTATCTCGTGCGCACTAGCTATTTTCTCGTGCGCACTAGATACTTGACCATGAGATACTTTCTCGTGCTCACGAGAAAGTATATCTCAGACATTTTGCCACAACAAGTGCCCAACAACAGTGCCCTCCAGAGAAAGTATCTCGTGAGCACGAGATACGCTTTTTTTCCCCCCATGTCCCTTTAGAGGCTCCGTAGTAATCAACTGTGATGAAGGGGTTATATAATAAAATGTCTGTGCATGCAAAGCAAATTTGCACTGACACGTGCTTTTGGCACCTGCATGCATAGTTTGATTTATATGGCTAATTAGTTAATTTGCAAAACATGCCCAGTATGTGCAAGTGGTAAATCTAATACAATGAGGTAATAAGATGAATAACATGTAGTGTGCCAGGAGAGGGAGGTGTTTGTTTATCGGCAGTTTAACTTTAAAGTCAAGTCAAATATGTTTTATTTGTATAGCCCATATTCACAAAACACATTTGTTTCAATGGAGTTTAAAAATCAGACTTAATCATGAATTAATATTGAGATTATGTATGACGTAAAGTTTAAAGTTTAGAAAATATTATTAAAAATCTAATTGAATTACACACTGAGCAAGTAAACTCCCTTTTAACAGGAAGAATCTCCAGCAGGTCCACACAGGCTGTTACAGTGTAAACAGTACAAGTGTAGGGAGAAGTTTATGAGTTTTGAAAAACAACATGACAACATGACATGATTGTCAGGTCTGGATCAGGTCCAGTGGTTGTGGAGACATCTAGAGGTGAACAGGGAGTGACCATGAGACAGAACAAGGAAACAGACTCTTACACTGAAGTCTGAAGAATCTGTATGTAATATATGTCATATATGTTGTCCTGTGTTCTGCAGGCAGACTGAGGTGAAGAACGTTGTCAGTCGATGTATGTTAATCAGATACATGTTGAGAGAGAAGCTGAGGCTTCTGGGAAATCCAAGCTGCTGGAACCACCTTACTCAACAACGAGGTCTCTTCTGCTACATCGGATTAAACGGTGAGAAATTTTTTTTGGTTTTTTGCCAAACCTCGTTTAGTCCATGGGATCAAAAACTTTTATTTGTCTTCATGATGACTATATGTTATATCTGTTGACTTAAAAAGGAAGTTTTTTTTGTTTTGTTTTTTTTGCTCCTTGTCAGTAAACAAAACACATACAGTAGGTCCTTGAATGGTGGTCAGACGTATTTTAACTTGAACTGAATGATTTGGATGATTTAGGAAAAGCCTTCCTTTCTCAAAATGTATTATTCAAAGTTATTGTTTAATGTAAAAGTCCAAATGACATCTAATCACATTCGATCTGCCCTTGTCTTAAGACTTCTTCATTCTTCTTGGATATTGTCAAATATTAACAATAATGGTGTTCCTTATTCATCCCCAAATGGGGAAGTTCATAGTGAGTCTTTTCATCTATGGTTAAGTCAATTCAAGTCAATTTTAGTTCCATCCATCCATTATCGTCCGCTTATTCAGGGCCGGGTTGCGGGGGCAACAGTCTGAGCAGGGACACCCAGACTTCCCTCTCCCCAGACACTTCCTCCAGCTGTTCTGGGGGGTCTCCAAGGGGCTCCCAGGCCAGCCGAGTGACATAGTTGCTCCAGCGTGTCCTAGGTCTCAGGCCCAGGGCCAGAGCTCCTCCCAAGACCCCCGTCTGGGGGGCGTCTGGGAGGCGCCCCCCAGACGCCCAGGGAGGCGTCTAGGGGTCATGCGGTGTAAATACCCAAGCCACTTCCTCTCAATGTAGAGTAGCAGCGGCTCTACTTCGAACTCCTTTCGTGTGACAGAGCTCCTCACCCTATCTCTAAAGGAGCACTCTGTCACCCTGCGGAGAAAACTCATTTCAGCCGCTTGTATCCGGGATCTCGTTCTTTCAGTCATGACCCAAAGCTCATGACCATAGGTGAGGGTAGGAACGTAGATCGACCGGTAAATCGAGAGCTTCACCTTTCGGCTCAGCTCCTTCTTCACCACAACGGACCGATACAACGACCACATTACTGAGGCCGCTGCACAGATCCGCCTGTCAATCTCACGCTCCATCCTACCTTCACTCGTGAACAAGACCCCAAGAAACTTAAACTCCTTCACCTGAGGCAGGACTTCCTCCCCAACCTGGAGGGTGTAAACCACCTTTTTCTGGTCGAGAACAATGGCCTCGGACTTCTTCTTTTTCTTTCGGCTTTGTCCCTTTTTTTTTCAGGGGTTGCCACAGCAAATCATTGATTTCCATTTCTCCCTGTTCTCTGTATGTTCTACTCTGACTCCAACTATCTGCAAGTCCTCCCTCACTGCATCCATATATCTCCTCTTTGGCTTTCCTCTCTTTCTCCTACCTGGTAGCTCCATCTCTAACATTCTTCTACCAATGTATCCACTGTCCCTCCTCTGCACATGTCCAAACCATCTCAATCTGGCTTCTCTAGCTTTTTCTCCAAACCTTCCTGTCTGTGTTGTCCCTCTAATGACCTCATTCCTGATCCTGTCCATTCTTGTCACTCCTAAAGAGAATCTTAGCATCTTTAACTCTG
>NC_024328.1:15999853-16009747 GCF_000523025.1 Cynoglossus semilaevis
TCACCACAGCAAACAAGAAGGGGCTCAGGGCCGATCCTTGATGTAGTCCCACCTCCACTTTGAAGTCTTCTGTCCTCCCAACAGCACACCTCACTACTGTTGTACTATTCTCATACATGTCCTGCACCAAACTAACATACTTCTCTGTCACTCCTGACTTCCTCATACAAAACCACAATTCCTCCCTTGGCACTTTGTCATATGCCTTTTCTAGATCTACAAATACACAATGTAGCTCCTTCTGACCTTCCCTGTACTTCTCCATCAGCATCCTCAAGGCAAATATTGCATCTGTGGTACTCTTCCTAGGCATGAAGAGTACCACAGATGCAATATTTTCCTTGGCCTCGGACTTAGAGGTGCTAATTCTCATCCCAGCGGCTTTACACCCGGCCGACAACAGGCAAACCTCCACCTCTCTAGGTTCCCTTCTAGTTGCTGCCTACTCTCACTTCTCTAGGTTCTCTTCTAGCTGCTGCCTACTCTCACAATGTCATCTGCAAACAACAGTCCATGGGGACTCCTGTCTGACCTCATCTGTCAATCTCTCCATCACCACAGCAAACAAGAAGAGGCTCAGGGCCGATCTTTGATGTAGTCCCACCTTCACCTTTAAGTCTTCTGTCCTCCCAACAGCACACCTCACTACTGTTGTATTATTCTCATACATGTCCTGCACCAAACTAACATACGTCTCTGCCACTCCTGACTTCCTCATACAAAACCACAATTCCTCCCTTGGCACTTTGTCATATGCCTTTTCTAGATCTACAAATACACAATGTAGCTCCTTCTGACCTTCCCTGTACTTCTCCATCAGCATCCTCAAGGCAAATATTGCATCTGTGGTACTCTTCCTAGGCATGAAGAGTACCACAGATGCAATATTTTCCTTGGCCTCGGACTTAGAGGTGCTAATTCTCATCCCAGCGGCTTTACACCCGGCCGACAACAGCCAGTACCCTGGAATAGACTTTTCCCAGGAGGCTGAGGAGTGTGATCCCTGATAGTTGGAACACACCCTCCAGTCCCCCTTTTTGAAAAGAGGGACCACCACCCCGGTCTGCCAGTCCAGGGATACAGTCCCAGACTGCCACGCAATGCTCCAGAGACGTGTCAACCAAGACAGCCTCACAACTTCCAGCGACTTGAGGTACTCAGGGCGGATCTCATCCACCCCCGGCGCCTTTCCACCGAGCAGCTTTTTGACTGCCTCGGTGACCTCAGCGCAGGAGATGCGAGGATCAGCTGCTGAGTCCTCAGCTTCAGCTCCCTCCACGGAAGGCATGTCAGTGGGATTGAGGAGATCCTCAAAGTATTCCTTCCACCTCTTGACTACATCCTCAGTCGAGGTCAACAGCTCCCCTCCACCCCCCGCTGTAAACAGCAGTGGTGGGAAACTGCTTCCCTTTCCTGAGGCTCCGGATGATTTGCCAGAATTGTTTTGAGGCCAACCGGTTGTCCTCCTCCATGGCCTCCCCAAACTTTTCTCAGCCCGAGTTTTGGCTTCTGCGACTACCCGAGCTGCAATTCGCTTGGCCTCAGGAGTCCTACGAACCAACCAGGCTCGGTAGGACTCCTTCTTCAGCTTGGCGACATCCCTTACCTCCGGTGTGCACCCTCAGGTTCAGGGATTGCCGCCACAACAGGCACCGGAGCCCTCGGACAGCCGCGCCAACAATGGAAGTGGAGAACATAGTCCATTCAGACTCAATGTCTCCAGCTTCCCTCGGGACCTGTTCCAAGCCGGAGGTGGAATGGAATCCCCGGGAGGAGCACTGACCAGTACCCATCCCAGTGCCTGCAAGAAGGCCGGGTATTCTACACTGCTATTGGACCCAGAGGTCGAAACAACAGTGAGACATTTATCCCTGACCCGAAGGCGCAGGGAAGCGACCCTCTCGCTCAGTGGGGAGAACTTCAACACACGACTGGCAAGCTGGGGAGCTATAAGTAAGCCTACGCCAGCACGCCGTCTCTCACCGCGAGCAACTCCAGAGTAGAAGAGAGTCCAGCCTCTCTCAAGGAGTTGGGTCCCAGAGCCCAAACTGTGCGTGGAGGTGAGCCCGACTATATCTAGTCGGTATCATTCAACCTCCCGCACAAGCTCAGGCTCTTTTTCCCCCAGCGAGGTGACATTCCATGTTCTATGTTGAACCGCTATTAGTCTGATCCGTCACCTAGGACCTGTCTGCCTTGGGAGACCCTGACAACATAGCTCCTAGGTTCACTCCTAGGTGATACTCAAACCCCTCCACCACATTAATTTTATTTCTATAGCCCCAATCACAAAACACATTTGGCAAAGGTGGCATGGCAGCCAAGACGAAGCACCACGAGGGCATTGAACCCATTACTGGACATCAGCCTTTCAGTTTTGGAATTATCATCACATTACTCAAATAATTACAGTCTTATTAAATAGTTGATGGTTAAGTTTGACTCCACAGATCGCTCACCTTGTCTTTCTGTTTCAGGTGTATACTTTGACGTTGGAAACTTTGACCTGGTCTCTGTGCACATATATCCCAATGTACCTTTTCATTTAAAAAAAATATATATGTTGATCACAAGTTTAATACAATATAAACGATTTATTTTGGATTTTCACTGTAAGATATACTGGGGCTGTTCTATAAAAAACTAAAATGGTGAAATATATGAGACTATCAACAAGTCATCCATATGTGGCTCTGTGATGGACTGGTGAACAGCAAAAAGCAAAATCTGGTTGAACCTATTCATGTTCCTTCTTGCGTTTTTCTTTTTTAATGTCCAACAGCTCACCAGGTGGAATTTCTGTCTGCGGTCAGACACGTGTACCTCCTCCCTGACGGCTGTCTGAATGTGAGTGCCATCAATGGTAATAACCTGGACTACATATCTGAGTCCATTCATCTGGCTCTAACAGTTTCTCCGTGACACCACCAATGACCCCCTTTGTTTAACAATGGAAATCAGGGTCATTATACTTGTGATTATTATTACAGATGAATGTAATGGAGTTTGCTGCAAGGTAATTACTGTGCACGGCTTTCATACTTTCTCAGGTGCAACAGGAATAGGTGTGAGTTCTGTGTGGGATTGTAGGTCAGCAGTGACATAAATCTGTCACACTGGTGTTTTGGATAATTACTTAATAATCTAATGAGCTAATACTTCGCTAATAAATCCTTATGTGTAATGAGAATAATGTCATATTAAATTTGTGGTGTATTAAGTTCTATTCAACAGACAGTTTAAATTTTTTCCTGTTACCATGGAAAAGAAAATTGCTGCTGACATCGGTGCAAACTTGACACTTGTCCAATTCACTCTATCAGCTTTTGAGCCTGCATTCTTTTTTCTTTTTTGGCATAAAGTTGTAGCTGGTAACCTTCCCGAAAGATTTTCTTTCAGTGTTTTTATGATCTAATCACAATTGTTGCTGATTTGAAATACATGAATGTACATGAAGGTAACTTTTGAACCTGTTACCTCCTTCAGTGTATTGGTAGGTTCAATGTAAACACAGCAAAATTCCAAAATAAACAGGAAGACAACTATAGTAATTTCTGTTATGTATATGTATATATATATACATATATATATATACATATACATATATATATACATATATATATATACATATACATATATATACATATATATATATATATATATATAAATAATTATTATTATTATAGTTGAGGAACACAAAAACCCAAATCATTTTTTCCTTTCCTTTCATATATTGTAACTTGTGTTTTCTTTTCCTTTGGAGAGAGCCAGGCTGACATTTTCCCAGGTTTTCAGTCTTATGTCTTCTAATTATGTTAAGCTAAGCCAACAGACTTCAGGCTGTAGTATTATACTACAGCCTGTACTAATCAGACAACCTGACCTTCGATCCCAAATATGTTAATGTCAACAGCGGACATTATTGTGTAATCTAGGCTGTGGATAAACATCATGTCATTTCTTGACATAACACTGGCTCTTTGATTAGTTATCCACTGTAAATGTGGACAACAGGATTCAATACCGATCTATAGTGGACATGGTTGGAGGGAACATAATCTATAGAGAAACAGCGCTGTCTAATATAGGACGGATTAAGACTTTATACCTGACCTAAAGATAACCTGTGATCTGGGATATGTCTTCAACCATATATTGGTTTGCCCATATGAATTTTCTTTATTTTTCATAAATGGATGCATCACAAATGTACTTTAAAACCCATGCTTGGCACACTGTTTATTTATTAGGACTAGGAAATGAAAGACCAACAGAGAAGGACTTGTCTGTCTGCACAGACAATGCTAATTTAGATGGTATTAGTACTGTGGAGTTTAGTGGCCACGCAATGGCAGCAGGGGGCGACGAAGAGCGCAAGAACACAAAGTACTTCTAGTACTTGCATGAGTTAAGTCAATCAGTCTCTATTCAGGAAAGAGTTTGACATTTTTTAATAAAAAATAATGGTAAAAGTCAGAATCATTTCAGCATGGACTGTTGACTGGATATTCCACATCATCAAAAGATGATTTCTAAACTATTCTCTTTATTAATATTATTTTATTATTTGTATTTACTGTAGTGGCTAAGGCTATCTGCTTTGAAAGCACCACCCACTCGTGTATTAAAACGCTTCATAAATCATGAAGTAACAAAGACATTTTAACATATACTACCTGAATACAAAACCTGTTAGAAGTAACACAAAGAAAACAATATACACCAATCTCACAAAGAAACTTTTATATGGTATTATAGAGAACATAGCCATTCAGACAAAACTCAGAGGGAGATAAACAAAACATAAAAAACAACAAGAATCTTTTCTAAGAGGAAAGAGAAGGAAGAAAATAGCTTAGACTCATTCTCCCAGAATCCTTTAACCCTATTACTGGAACAAATCAGTGTAATAAAGTCCATCCTTTGATGTATGACAAACTTGGATAATGAGGATTTTTTGAAGGCTACGAAGACGTCTTTGTGCAGTTTTGTATTGTCCCTTGTTGGAAATAGAAATATAAAAAATAAAACTCAGAACTAAAGTGACCGTCTGGCTTTTGTTCGAAATACAAAAGCATAGAAGAAAACAGAATTGCAGGAAATAGAAAATATACAAGCAGAGGTACAGATGTTAGTCTGACCAGTTTAGATGATTTCATTGAACAAATGCAAAAACAAATGAGGTTCGGAGTTTAAAAACATTGGATAGGTTAAAACCCAAGGCCCTATCTTGTTTAAACATTTTTATGACATTTTAATATGACATAAAAGCATCTCATAAAACAGCACTTTGAAGGCAAGAAGTAGCTGAGCATTTGGATAAATACATTAGTATTAGTGAATTGCAGGAATTGAGTCCAAAATGAGGGACAAGTCTGTTCCAGGGGCAGCAGAGTGCAATCTAAAATCAGAGTGAATTCCTCATACTGTGTGGGAAGAATGGACAATTGGTTGACTACCTAAGTCAACTTTTTAAATAAATAAGTGAGGCTGTTACAGGTTAAATGAATGCATAAGTCAGATTTTTCTGACAGTGATGAATAAACAGCATGTTGCTCCAAGGGCAGTAATTATCATTATTCAAGCTTAATGGTTTTTCTACACATGTAACTGTTGATACATTTTAAATAACTCCTGACAAATGTGTTTACCACAAGTGCAATATTTCTCATCTGTAATAACACCATGAAGGTGAAATCTTGATGTTTTCAACACACTGTGTTCTTGTCACTGCCTACTTTCTGTAGGAAAACAAATAAAAGGCAGAAACATGCCTTTGCTGCTTAATAATTTTAACATGTTTTTTGATAAGGGCAGTAACAGATGAATGGACTCTGTACTAGTCCAGACTCCAGATTTGGAAAAAAACAAGCATTGGACATTTTGAGAAACCATCCACATCAGGACTGCTGCATCTTAGAAATTCAGGGCTCAGGAGCATTTCAAGGCTTAATTACACAAAGGAAGTTATATAAGTTATATATTGGAAGAAACACATAGTTAAACACACTGCTGTTTCATTTCTTGATATTTTCTATCTTACATAACTTGATTTTGGTTTCACTTTGCACATGTTACATTTTTGTGTGTGTATTGAAGGTATTTATGTTTTGTTGTTTTTTAGCATATGTAATTTTAAAATATGTAACTGGTGTCTGAATAATGTATATGCGGATCCTCAGTGAAAGGTTAGTGGGTTGGCAACAAGTGACCCAAATGAACTGGATCACTACATAAGAGAGTCAGAGTGAGTCAGAGTAACTCAAGTCCATATGATATAACAGACTCATACCACTACCAAGTATTTATTGCATACTTGTACAATGTGAATTACATGTTGCATGGTATGTGTAATGATATTTTGAGCAAAGTTCTAAACATGGTGCTTTTATTTCTCAAATGTTTTCAAAATAACTAGGACAATACATTTAACTAAACAATTTGGACAAGAAGGAAAAGTCTGTATTGGATCAGAGCTGTGTTTTGGAAAATGATACTAGTAACATAGGACTGTTTGATTAAAACTTTCAGTACTATTTTCTCTAAATTATATGAATGTGTGAGAAATAAAATAACATCTCTATAATTAGTCATGAAAGCTGTAATAGAACAGCATATAAATAAGAATTTCAGTCCCCACATAGGTTCTTTTCAAACATTTATATGAGCCACTCCCCATTGTTTCTGTGCAAAATGGGGTTCTGAGAAACAGGCAGCAGTGAGGTATATAATGGAGAGCAAGAGCTCACTTCCTTCATTTGAGTGACCTCGAGTGAACAGTGAGTACAATCAGCCCTTGCCATCATACTGAGCCATTAGAAAGTGGCCTCAGCACTTTGGTCGCCATTTGAGCATTCTTACATGTAAAATGCACAAATAAGAAGGATTTCAAAGCTCAAAAATAGTGTGACACACATTATCATATCCCAGTATAATTAGATAATTTACACAAAACTGTCAGGAAGGGAATGGAATATACAGATTCATGCATTTTAGCACATCATTTTATGCTAATATAGTTAAGGTTTAATGCACTACATTACTGGGTTTTGTGTACCTGTACCTATATAAATGTGAGTAGAATCTGGAGTTTTGCTAAATATGGACATCAATATGTTATGTTTTGGGGATAGTATTTTTAGGTAACGCTCAAAAAAGAAGTGAACAGTTTTTTTAAATTTTCTCGTAGAATAGTTGGGATTTTTTCGAGGAGGGAACCAGAAACTTTGGTTTAAATGACATATACTACAGTAATAGGATTTAATGGTATTGATAGAATAACTAGAATCTGTTTTAGTGACCATATTAAGTAACAAGTGTTTTAGGTCAAGTCTCTGGTTTGCCGCAACACAGGTTTGCTCAACACAGGTGTGTACTGAAGGTGACTAACAGAGACCTACAGTATGCAGATTTTGCAGATTGAAGGAAGATCCTATATTTTAGAACCATGTCTTTCTCATCACTTCCTCTTGTAAGCAGTTAGAATGTTTTGTCCTAAAGAAAAACCTGGAAAGGCCAATAATATATGTATGTCTAGCTTTGCTTAAATATAAGTTGCAATATTGTGTACTGTACAACATTTAATTGGTTCTTACAAAGTAAAAGTATACATGATTACACAGTAGTGGTGGTAAGCTCTGTCTATTTAATGTCCCTGAATCATTTAGTTAGATTAATTTCTTATGGGTCACTTGTTTTTGCCAGCCCGTCAGGATTCCACTCCTTTAAAAACCTCAGCAATGGTAAAGATCCACATTTGCATTATTTGCTCACCAGTTGTCTATTTTTAAATCATATTTGCCAAAAAAACAAAAAAACACAAAGAGAAACACATAAAAAGAGACAAACAAAGAGGGTGTGGTGCTGTAGCTGCAGAGTGTCAATTATTCAGACAGAGTGATTTGCAAAAACTGCACCATGGCACATTAGTGTTGTCGGGTGTGGCGGTGAAAATAATCCAATTATCTAATTTCACAATTGGTCTAACAATTATTATTTATTTACAGAACACCCTTTGTCTTTGTCTATAATAAAAAGAGTGACACTCAGAGCTGTTGAAGATTCTCATGTGTGTCTTTCTTCAATTCTGGCCAGTATATCAGGGCTGTGTTCAACTAAATAGGCCCAGGGTTTTCACACTGAGAAACACTGTTCTGCTCGCATTTGTCTTTTTAAGGTTTATATACTGTACTATTTTTTATTGTCTTTCTTGTATGAAAACATTGTGTGTCGTGATCTCAGATCTCAAGTGTCAGATTTAATGCATTTTTGCTTTAGTTGGTTTAATGCGCTGTATTGTAAGGACATGCCTCATGGGTGTCTTATTATTTTTCTTATTATCTATGCTGTTTTCTCATCGAAATCTAGAAATATTGACATTTTAAGGGTTTCTGAATGTGTTCTTCTATTTCCTCTGTTATAATAATGTTCTGGTCAAAAGTGTTCTTACGACTGACAGTTAGTGTGTGATATTCTATTCCATAATGGCTACTGATCTCTATGGGCTGGTTTCCTGTGGATGTTTTATCTTTACTTTTACATTGTGCCACAATGTGTTTTTGAGTTTCAAAAATATAGAGCAAAGGAAATAAAAGGTGGATTTACATTTGTCTGGTCAGAGCAGGATTTGAACTTAGATATGTGGACTCAGTGGATAGAGACCAGTTGAGAAAATGGTCAGTTAATTCCATCTCCATAAAACGCAGACAGTGTTCTCCTTGTCAACAGTCTATATCCATTCATTTACTACCTTCCAAGAGAGAGAGAGATCGGTTTAGTTCCAATCCCACACTCACAGCATTAAGTCTCATTGTTTACACCTGGCACCAAAACAGGACCTGCTTCTTTATGCTTCTCCTGTGCCAACATGAACCTAGATCAAGCTTCTTATTCTCATAACACACACACTGAGGTCATGTCTTTTTCAGAGAATCGAGTTGTTTGAAATGTGTCTGGTTTAATTTTGTTGGTGTGAATTCTGCATTTTTTATATAAAACATAAGACTCAGCCTTGGATGTCAAAAAAATACTGAAAATCTTTATTGGCTATGTGGATGTCAGCTGGGATGATTTGATTCACTTGTCCTGGGGAAAAATGGTCTTCACGCATCCCTGAACATGGATTTCACAAACACATTGTGGAATACATTTGCATTTGGATGGATTTGCTGTTCTCAAAGCTGGACTACTTGTTGCCTACTTGCTGCCTACTTTTGATCTGAATAATGTAGCATGAATGATAACTCCACAGACCACACTGTAAACAGCTTGCTCTCTTTCTCAGTAAAATGACTAAACCAAGACCTTGACTGAAACGCTGTCGCCTGTTGTATGACAGATCGTGATTCAATCTGAAGAGAAAAGTCACTCTGAGATACTTAGGTCCTGCCAAGCACAAGATGACAGAATATTCTAAGACTGTTGAATCCTGCTGTTTGGATTCAATTTGATTTGATAAATGTGTGACACAGAACCATTACTCCCACCTGCTGGACGTAACGACTGATTCTGGAGCGATATACTGACCAGACCTTGTTAAAGAAGTCCTGCTGTGACTTACTCAAAGTGTGTCATTGGGCTTGAGATTTTTCATTTGAAGCCTGATTGGTTTGGCTGAAACCATAAGAGGTTAACTTTCCCAATTCTGCTTAAAATTAACAGAATCTTTTAAGGACATATAAGGACATATAAGGATATACACTACCGTTCAAAAGTTTGGGGTCACCCAGACAATTTTGTGTTTTCCATGAAAAGTCACACTTTTATAAAATGAATAGAAAATATAGTAAAGACATTGACAAGGTTAGAAATAATGATTTGTATTTGAAATAATAATTTTTTCCTTCAAACTTTGCTTTCGTCAAAGAATCCTCCATTTGCAGCAATTACAGCAGT
>NC_024328.1:16010260-16020644 GCF_000523025.1 Cynoglossus semilaevis
TATACATATATACATACATACAATGAGAACTGAGAACCAGACAATTTGATGCATAACAAAATCAATGTAGTGCTTGGCTCTAATCAACAGCCATGACACCTTTATATATGGAAGTTTTTTTGCAATTGTTTAATGTTTAAAATGCTAAGTAAAATCATGCAAGCTTTCAGACTATGGACTAAATGTTCAGACACATGGTGAAGACTTTCTGTTTCTATATTTAAACACTACAAATACCTCATAATACATATTCAGGTTCATAATGTGTTTGACTCAAAAACACTCCTTTCTGAGCCGAGAACATTAGTGGAGAACCCAGGTCTTTAGTTCAGTTGAATAGGAAGATGTTTCTAGCTGCAGGTCTGGCTTTAGATGAAGGACTACTTTCCACTTAGTTTCTACAAGATTTGAACGTCACCTAATTACTGAGTGTGAGTATTGTAACATGTTCCAACAGCCACAAGGATGATTTCTGGCTCACCTCTGTTCCTGAGTCCTGCTGACATGCAGCTAAGACAGGCCTGGTTGTGCTTCAAGCAGAATTGGGAAAGTTAACCTCTAACGATTTCAGCCAAACCAATCAGGCTTCAAATGAAAAATCTCAAGCCCAATGACACACTTTGAGTAAGTCACAGCAGGACTTCTTTAACAAGGTCTGGTCAGTATATCGCTCCAGAATCAGTCGTTACGTCCAGCAGGTGGGAGTAATGGTTCTGTGTCAGACACACACATGACATTTATCAAATCAAATTTAATCCAAACAGCAGATTCAACAGTCTTTTAGTCGAAAATAACCTGGTCATTGTGCTAAATGGTTTTAGAGCAAATTATCCTTAAAATACTGCTTGTTATTAGGAATGTTCCATATTAACTTTTTGCCAATATCCGATATGCCCATATTGTCCAAGCAATTGATTTCCAATCAATCGATATATTTACAGTGCCTTGCGAAAGTATTTGGCCCCCTTGAACTTTGTGACCTTTTGCCACATTTCAGGCTTCAAACATAAAGATATAAAACTGTAATTTTTTGTGAAGAATCAACAACAAGTGGGACACAATCATGAAGTGGAACGAAATTTATTGGATATTTCAAACTTTTTTAACAAATAAAAAACTGAAAAATTGGGTGTGCAAAATTATTCAGCCCCTTTACTTTCAGTGCAGCAAACTCTCTCCAGAAGTTCAGTGAGGATCTCTGAATGATCCAATGTTGACCTAAATGACTAATGATGATAAATGGAATCCACCTGTGTGTAAGCAAGTCTCCTTATAAATGCACCTGCACTGTGATAGTCTCAGAGGTCCGTTTAAAGCACAGAGAGCGTCATGAAGAACAAGGAACACACCAGGCAGGTCCGAGATACTGTTGTGGAGAAGTTTAAAGCTGGATTTGGATACAAAAAGATTTCCCAAGCTTTAAACATCCCAAGGAGCACTGTGCAAGCGATAATATTGAAATGGAAGGAGTATCAGACCACTGCAAATCTACCAAGACCTGGCCGTCCCACTAAACTTTCAGCTCATACAAGGAGAAGACTGATCAGAGATGCAGCCAAGAGGCCCATGATCACTCTGGATGAACTGCAGAGATCTACAGCTGAGGTGGGAGACTCTGTCCATAGGACAACAATCAGTCGTGTACTGCACAAATCTGGCCTTTATGGAAGAGTGGCAAGAAGAAAGCCATTTCTTAAAGATATCCATAAAAAGTGTCGTTTAAAGTTTGCCACAAGCCACCTGGGAGACACACCAAATATGTGGAAGAAGGTGCTCTGGTCAGATGAAACCAAAATCGAACTTTTTGGCAACAATGCAAGACGTTATGTTTGGCGTAAAAGCAACACAGCTCATCACCCTCAACACACGTTTTTTATTTGTTAAAAAAGTTTGAAATATCCAATAAATTTCGTTCCACTTCATGATTGTGTCCCACTTGTTGTTGATTCTTCACAAAAAAATACAGTTTTATATCTTTATGTTTGAAGCCTGAAATGTGGCAAAAGGTCACAAAGTTCAAGGGGGCCAAATACTTTCGCAAGGCACTGTAGTTGTTTTGGTTAAAGGCAGTTGGTGTACTGTGTCACAATGACAATATAAATAATAGTTTCACTTCAAAATGATTTTTAGGTCACATCATCTGGGCCAAACCCCCACATCACCTTACCGGGTTTTAATTATCGGTGGAAAAGCCTATAAAGATAAGCTTACTGATATTATATAATTAAGCTAATATTAGCCGATAATATTTAAAATACAATTTAATACTGAAATTTAATATAATTACCTTTTTCATCGTTTTTGAAACAAGGATATCCAAAATGAATATGTTGAAAAGGTGTTGATAAATAAAGATGATAAAAACTACATTGTAAAACTGTACTAGATATTGTTTAAAACTGTAGAAATCTGCCATTTATTTACAATATTGTTAAATATTTATATATATTTTTATGTGTAGTTTTATATAGATTTTGTATATTTAACTGTTAATAAATGTAGACCAGTCAATTAAATAACAGTTCTTTTCTTTTTTTTTAAACAAATTGCCAAAACTTTACCTAACAAAAAGTCCAAATATAAGTAGTTACAAGAGAACTATGTACACAAGTTATTTTTAATATATACAAAGGAGATAAACTATACCAGAAAACAAAACCAACAGCACAAACTGCTCACAGACAGATTTAACCAAGAACACAAGCCTCTACGGTAGCTCAATGACACAATCACTGACTGACAAGGAAGAGAAAAATCATGTTATTCACATTCGCCTTAAAGATAAGAGAGTAGAATCTAAAGAATTTGAGTGATTTCACATCACCTCTCTTCCTCTCTGACTCACTGCAGCAACACATACAAACGAAAAACATGCAAATGTAAGGCTACAATTCATTAGAACAGAGTCAGATTTGACAACAAACACAATCTGGATAGAGATGATATTTTTGTGCTGGTGCTTTTTTAACAGATAAGATAAAAAGCACATTAGAAATGCAGCCGAAAAATACTGACCCTGGGTAAACCCTGATAGGAGACCAGGTGATGTTGAAATGATTCAGATCAATCCTGCAGTGGCTGCTGTTGGATTTTCCTAGTGTGCAGCGTTCAGATAACAGGTTGAGTCAGTGGTTGATTGATGTCTTTGTCCTGTGTTTACAACCCGGAAAAAAATGTTTTCTTGGCCATGTTTTATACTGTCATGATGGAAGTGTTGACATTTTTAGGTCAAGAGGGAAATGTCACCTGTCACCTGACATCTGACGTTGCTGAGTGAGTAGAGCCCGGATGCTAACAGCTTCTATCGCAGACGGACATTGTGTTTCTTATCAGACCGGCCTATTGGTCCTTTTTACAAATAGTTGTAAGCATGTGCTGTCAATTATCAATTTTACACTGGTGGTGACGTCTGCCGCTTTCATTCACACAGTCACTGTGACCTTTAAGAGATGCATTAATGAAGGATAAGTTAGGGAGGACTACAGTGACATCAAAGTGTTGGTTGAATCCGAGATAAGTAAAGTTAAAGGTTTTGCTCATTTTCTACACTGTAAAATAATTAATTATTAACTAATTATTAATTAGAAACAATTTAATTGTAGAAAAGTTAGACACCAAAATATCTATATATGTTTGTATTTATGTAAGTAAATACAGTTCTATTCTAATGTGATTGTTCTATAGACAAACGTCTTTTTTTTTTTAAGTTAAATCTCCAGGGTGTAACATTAACCCAGGAAGACCCGTGTTATTGTAAAATGACTTGCATTCATTTCCATTAGCTCTGCTTTTAGACATAAACTGTCTATACCAGGGCTTTCCAAACTTATACCCCCCCCCCCCCCCCCCCTCAAGGTATCAGCTTCTGGCCGCACCCCTTTGTAAACCCACAAACAATGTTACGAAATGTATAAATCCACATCAACTTTTATTATGCATCTTCCTACTTTTATTCACTGTTTTATATTTGTTACATATGTTTAACATAAATGATTATTGTAAATGTTTTGAGACAGCATGGTATATTCCAAGTGAATAATAATAATAATAATAATAATAATAATAATAATAATAATAATCCGCCAGGTCAACACAGATTATGAAGTCGTCATGTGAAAGTTGCAGCTTTCACATAAGTTGTGTCCAGGTAACAAATGGTTATCAAGAAAAATGAGATTTTCTTTTTTATCTTCCCTCTAATTTTCTGTGAGCCGCTAGCGCCCCATAGTGGAGTCACTCTGAAAACCACTGGTCTACACAACCAGATTCCCTCTAATATCACTGTGAAGATGTGTATATTGTCTGAGCTGGAAAATATCAGTGAATCTATCACCCTCAGGTCAGTGAATCTATCACCCTCTGATATTAAACAGAGCTCCTGGATTACACAGTGTATTGTAGCTCAACAAGGTTTTGATTCTTTCCAGATGATATGACTCCCCACATCATACGACTTTACACTGTTATTAATATAAAACATTGACATCTGTCTATATATGTGTCTTTATCCTTTGTTGACGGTCTTTTAAATACACAGTTTATTAATAAAAAATGCTTTCTTAAAATAAGTATGATTTGCAGGGTGAGACACTGTAAAACATGTGGCTTATCTGAGACCACTAACACATGGCTGGAATGACCTTTGTTGGTCTTAAGGTCAAGCACTTTTATCTCATTTCCATGTCTCTCTCCCAAATTTCCCATATTTTTAGGAACAATTTTGCTGTGATTTCTGCTGGGTCACAGGCTTTAGCACTGTTGTGTTCGACAATGGAACATGTGGAATACAAATGACTTTATCTTTGAATAAATCATACATGCTGGAGGTTAAGTTGTCCACAGGCTCTACAAATACATTTTTTATGAAAAATGTTATTATTTTCTGCGCAAGTAAGAACCAGATGAATACTTTGGCTTATTATGCACCATTTCCCAGGCAATGAAACCTTTGTTTGGATCAACTTGGTTGTTTTTGTTCAGTCTCTAGAAACCAGAAAATATCTGCAAATCTTTCTATCTATTTTTTTATTATTATTATTTTGGCCAGAATATGGATCCATCTGTCTTGTCTGGACCTGTTTGTGATTTTCCATGTGGCACTCAAACACAAAAGCAAAGCCACTTTATTATGACTGCTGTCCACACATAATCAAACACACACCCGGTTCAATGCCGGTGTTCCTGTAAGTCTGGTACACATCTATCCAGTTTTCATAAAGTCAGAACAACAAGCTATTTCAATGAGCCAAATAACAATTGCCACCAGTGTCATGCCATATCCACACACCTTCACCTCCACTGCAGCCAAATGCCAAACCACACCTTTCTGCACAGCTGCCAGTCTGACTGGTCACAGTAGGTAAAGCACAGCTGTGATTAACCAAACCTGTGATTTAGATTCTGAGAACTTTAAGATCACATCACATCAGTTTCCCCATACCTTCCTATGACTGACATAAAAAAAGTTAAAGAAAGTTGTTATGAAGTATGGAATAAGGAGTGACAGTATTTAGGGCTGCAGAGCCAGCAGAATTAAACTTGTCGGGCTAGCAATGCCATCCTAGTAGAAATGGTATGAATGACAGCAGTGTTCTGATTTGAGGATTAGATGTTCGAATCATTTAGTACAAGTGCCATAGACTCCTGGTCCAACGGCCACTTATGGCCGACGAACCTCCCACCTCTGGTCTACAACTAGATATTTACAATGTTTGTTTTAATTTATTTGTTAGAATTAGTATTGTATAACAGTAGTGATATTGAATTAAATTAATAAAATAATTCATTAGTATCATACAGTGTTTATAGTAAATTAATTGATTATTTAGTTAATGATTTTACAAAACTGTTGATTATTTTTAAAATTTTAAAAAAATTAAAAAGATGCAAGTTCATCTTCACAAACCAAAAGTAGCAGAGCAGATGTGTCCAGCAAAGAGGAGGTGAAACCAGAACAATTAGTGCAGCCACAGCAGGGCTGGAATGTCCAGGAGATTTATGGAACGAGCAACATTTTACTTGGTTCAGTAAGGTGTCAGAGTCAGACATTGACCTTTCCAGCTGTGATCTGTAGAACAGAGTGTTATTAATTCTAATGGGTGACTGTGGTGGACTGCCGTCTCCTGGGGAGTACACTTACAAGAAATAGGAGGATTGTTTCAGGGGAGGGTCAGATAACTGCCACCTAAACCCCTTCACAGACATGATCAGGGTTTCAATCACACCAGAATGATTGTCAGCAGTAACACAATGATGGACACCTATTTCTACAGTTACAGAAAGTTTAAACCATGTGATTTCAACGATGACTTGGGGAGGAAATGCAATCATCCTGAACCTCAGGAAGATTAAAAAAGCAACGTGAGACAAAAATAGTCACTTGAGAATTATTTTTAGACCTACCACTCCAAAACAGTTTTTACAAAATGTAAGAAATACACTTTTTGACAATTTAATCAACAACACATTTAACAGCAGTGTCTTTCAATTGTATAGCTCCGCAGAACAGCTAATTCATGACATCATGACACAGGTCTGAAATGCAGGTAAAATGCATCCAGCATCACCTGTAGGGAAGGAAAGAGAACTACAAGCTCAGTTCAAAAGACAAAACTGGGATTTAGGGAGAAGGTAGGTGTGAGCTGAAACCCTCCTGGTGGCAGAGTTTACTTTACAGACAAAAAAATACCAGGAATAAATAAATTATTTTAAAAAGTATATAACAAATGAATATCAAACTACAGCAAACAGTACAGTTAAATCTTTGGTTTAGTATTTGTAAAGAATACATAATGATTACTCAAATATCGAATAATTAAACTAGGCGGTGGCACTTTGGCCCAGAGGGCAATGTCTCTGTCATTGGTGTGGAACCCCAGGGTTCACCTCCTGGGCAAGATCGAATCCCGGTTAGGGTGGTTGGTACCTTTCAGTGGACTCACCACCCACAGGAAGGTTTAGGGGGTTGGTACCTTTCAGTGGACTCACCACCCGCAGGAAAGTTTAAGTACGGTGCAATATGATTTGGGTGGCGACTGCTGCCCCCGCAACCCAGTAACGGATAAGCAGATGAAAATGGATGGATGGATGGATAAACTAGGGGGGCACCAAGAGTTTTCCCATGTCACTATACGAGGTATAGGACCGCCCATGCTCCAATCCACAGAAGGGAGACGACTCAGAAGTTATGATCGATTGATAGACACGAGCGTGTATGCGTATCTGTGACAAGGCACGTCTGCGTTCGTCAGACAGAGAGAGAGAGAGAGAGAGAGAGAGAGAGAGAGGGGGGGGGGGGGGGGGAAGAGAGAAACGCACATCCCTCCAGGAGCGCACACTTTCTCTGGCACTGGGTTTTTCACTGCTCACATTCTGAGACTGGTAACCGAGGAATCAACACACGGTAGGTAAGAGTTTAGTTTTCTTTCTCTACAGACGCTAGGAACACAAGGGTACATTGGTGTGTCTGGTGGATGCACATCAATCTGACGGAATAACAGAAAAGCAGGATTTTGAAGAAAAATATAGCTTCTTCCTTAAATGTTTTCTTTTTTATATCCTGTATGTTTGTTAATCTCCTGTAATCGCCAATTACCCAATAATCCATCAATGTCGAATAACAACGGAGACAATGTAAGTCTGTTCAAAAGTATACAAATGTATATTAACATATTAGTAGTAGTAAAAATAATATATTTGTATACAACAACAATTATTTATATTATTATATTAGTATTATATAACAACAACAACAATAATAAATAACAGTCATCATTGTTATTAATTCCATTATCATTATTGTAATTGATTGTTTGACATGTACAGCCATTTTTTTCCAGATATGTTCTTATCACATATGTTCCAAGGTTGATTCTATACAAAAATAACTGCAATGTTGATAATTATTCCAAATGAATCCAATTTTTCACAATTGCTGCTACAATATTGCTTTACATCAGAAGCACAGTCTTATAAAACAATAAGACGACTGATTTTGTCCACGTTTGATGTTTAACATCTGTCTCAGTGTACAGTGTAACAGTGTTATCTGTGAGCATGGTGTCAGGCAGAATACTAATGTTTGATTACATATGTTTCCATACCACTCCACAGTTCTTAGTGTTTGGTCTAGTATTTGTTCTATAAATGTAGCTTTAACAGCACTGCTGTGATTGACAACAGACATGATCAATCAATCAATCAATATTTATTTATAGAGCACATTTCATGCACAAAGCAAACTCAACAGTGGTTCAAAAAGTTAAATATAAAAACAAAAAAACATTGGTAAACACCCCCTGCGCTTTTAGACCCTCGCATCAGCTGAGGTACAACTCCCAAGAAAAACCCTTAATTGGGTAAAAAAAATGATGCACTGCTATGATGCACTGCTGCTGTATAATCATCATGTTCAGTTTTCCCTCATTAAAAGACAACAAGAACAAACCACAGCTGTGCAACTCACTCACACAGAATGGATGAATTCTATTTTGGCTGTTTTTAAATGTCATGTCCACCTCAGTTTTTTTTTTCAACAAAAATGACAACAGGTGCAAAGAATAGTTTGTTTGTGAACAGAACAGTTTATCTGCTGTTATGTTTTAATGCAAGAAAACAAGTTTCAAGAAGTACAATGTATAACATTTCCCAACACAATGCTGTGTCTCTGGCATGTTGTGGTTTAGGAGTCCACTCAAGGTGTAAGGCTATAGAATGTCATCACATTTTATAGTTATATACTGTATAATAAATACAATAATACAATCCAGTGATGTAAAAAGGATTAAGATAAATCCAAGATTTAAAAGAGGGGTGATTAATTGGACTTGTGGTTGATATCAGACAGATTTGGCTTCACAAAAAAATCAAAATCAAATGGATTCTTCTGGTATTTTGACATCTCTAGTGGTTAATAAAACTTTAAATATAGATATTGATCTTTGGACAACGTCATCTATTTAAAGCCAGGGGCCAGAAAACCACAGCCTTTCCAGTTTCCCCGTTTGCAGAAGAGCATCTCTGACCATCATCACCACAGATGCCTTGCATCAGCAGATTACACTGGGTGTCAATGTGTCTTGTTAAAACTAGACACTGATGCTAAAGCTCACAACACTGACTTTCTGAAAAAAGTTCTGAAAATGCTGCCTGTTTGAAGATAAATTAGGTTTTGTGGCCATGCACAAATACAAGGGTCAGAATGTGAAATAAACAACACCGAAGCTGAGGGGGTATAGCGACAGATCCTTGTGGTGGGGGTGGTTGTGATGGAGACAGGATATTTTCTTGTCACACTCTCAGCCTGTCTATAACAAGAGACATCAACAGCATGCTACAACCAAGCTGATTGATGTTGCTGACCAAGTGCACAGCAACGACAAAACCTTTAGATTGCTGCCTCTAGGAAATCCAAACAGGTCACAAAGCTAAAGTCATCTGAACTTAATTTCTTGGAGAATTACACTGAATTATTTGTGTTTAAAAGACATCCACAGTAACAAAACCCCAATTTAAGAAAGCATTTAGAAATGTGGTGACTCTGGACATAAGCATTATGGATGTGGAGCTGACAAACACTGCTAATGTTTCGTCATGAATCTTTAGCACAGAGGTGGATGTTCTGAGGGCAAACAGGACTCTACACCATGTGCTGGCCAGATGAACCTAATAATGTAGACAAAGTGTTTTAGTAGAAAATGCATTCAATAATTAAAAACAAAATCCAAATAACAACTACAAATTAATGTGGTCAATCCCAGAAATTTGCCTGGGGATTTAGAAAAGAACCAGGTTGATGACCGAAACATGGGTGTATAAAATTTAAAAAAAATTAGGAAAGAAAAATTAAATGATTTTTTTTTTTTTTTACCCACAGGCTGACATAATCCTGGGATGGAGAGCACAGTCAGTGGATGGGTGGAGGAGGTCACCAACCATTCATGTGCAACACTGCACATCGACATAAATGGAAATAACACAGATTACGTCTTTGAAGTGGCCTTGCAGAACAGCTCCTCCAAGCGCAGCTCCCAGTTTGTGGGTGTGGAGCTGCTGCAGTCCTTCAAGTTGCTTATCATCCCCTTTTACACCCTGGTGGCCTTGGTTGGCGTTTTCGGGAACTACCTGCTCCTCTACGTCATTTGCTGCACACGCAAGATGCACAACGTCACCAACTTCTTCATCGGAAACCTGGCCTTCTCCGACATGCTAATGTGCGCCACCTGCGTCCCCTTCACACTGGCCTATGCCTTTAATCCACGTGGCTGGGTGTTCGGGCGATTCATGTGCTACCTGGTTTACCTCATCCAACCTGTGACGGTATACGTGTCAGTCTTCACTCTCACTGCCATTGGTGTGGACAGGTACGTTATAATGAGCTACAGTA
>NC_024328.1:16020659-16021478 GCF_000523025.1 Cynoglossus semilaevis
AAATTAATGATACTATTACAACCCACACTGTGCTATTCTATCAATTGTCATCGGGTGATTTAGATTTAGCCTCCAGCTTTTGCCCACATACACTGGTGTGACCCAACACTACCTCCACACAAATGCAGCCTAGCCCACAGTACTGACACCTGAAGTGGGGACTAGTATATACAGATCCTTTCCAAAAAATTAGAATATCGTGAAAAAGTTGTTTAATTTCCATAATTCCATTCAGAAAGTTAAACTTTCATATATTCATAGATTCATGGGCCACAATTTAATCAATTTCAGGTATTTATTTGTTTATTTTTTACATAATTTTGGCTTCCAGCTCATAAAACCCACAAAAACAGGATTTCAATAAATTAGAATACTGTGAAGAAATCATCAGGGCATGAATGTTTTAAACTGAGTGTCACACACCAATCATCTACTAAACTCAAAGCACCTGCACAGGTTTCCCCAGGTGTTATTTAATTGCTTTGGTTTGGTTCAATTGTCTCAGTTCGGTTCAATATGGGGAAGACTGCAGACATGACAACTGCCCAGGAGACCATCATTGATACCCTCCATAGGATGGGTAAACCTCAAAAGTTTATAGCTAAGGAGGCTGGCTGTTCACAGAGTGCTGTGTCCAAGCATATCAATGGAAAGTCTACTGGAAGGGAAAAATGTGGCACTAGCAAAAGAGATGACCGTGGGCTTCAGCGGATTCTCAAACAGAGAAGATTCAAGAATCTGGCAGAGATCCAGAAAGAGTGGACTGAGGCAGGAGTCACAGCTTCAAAAACCACCACATTCAGACGAATCCGGGAGATG
>NC_024328.1:16022134-16026822 GCF_000523025.1 Cynoglossus semilaevis
ATTGGTGTGTGACACTCAGTTTAAAACATTCATGCCCTGGTGATTTCTTTACAGTATTCTAATTTATTGAAATCCTGTTTTTGTGGGTTTTATGAGCTGGAAGCCAAAATTATGTAAAAAATAAACAAATAAATACCTGAAATTGATTAAATTGTGGCCCATGAATATATGAAAGTTTAACTTTCTGAATGGAATTATGGAAATTATACAACTTTTTCACGATATTCAATTTTTTTGGAAAGGATCTGTATATAAATGTTGCTTTTTGTCTGTACACAGTCACTGCACTAACAACTACACACTGTCATCCCCTTCATCGAAGACAGAATTTGACCTCAAACGCTAAACACACACACAGGCGCGCACATGCATGCATGCACACACACACGCACACACACACACACCACAGCATCTCTGTTTGTACCTCTAAGTGTCCACACTTTACACTACAAACCATGCGTGTCCACTACACTGACATAAATAGCCACCTGTTACAAGGTCAAAAGGAACCACAACACACAAAACTATTAGCAGAACACATTTTGTCTCAGTTTTCTTGGTGGAACATATTCCAGAGGTCAAAGGTCAAACTGGTGAAGATGATGATGATGATGATGATCCAGCACTGACATTCCAGGAACTGAGGCATTAAAAAGTTTGCACAGTGATGTCTTCTGTTCTTATTCAGTCACCTATTGATGCTTCAATTCAAGAGCGCAGGTAGGTTTGGGGAAAAAACATAGGGTGATCGGACCCCGGTCTAGTGCGTTGCATTACAACAACATCTGAACCATCTATCATTTACATTGTTTTTCTGTACAATCGAATGTTGTTATTGAATGATGATTTATCAACTTTTACACTGCAGATAAAGCAGATAAACATCTCTTAGTGAAAACCTGCTGAATTGTCTTCCACAAGTGGAATTAAATTGGCTGAATTTAGGACTTTTTTAAACCTCTGTGTAAAACTGCCTTTCATGGCTGCACTTTCAACAAATGTTCTGTAACTGGTTTTCAAACTTTTCACTATTGTTCAGATCTAATTCAGTTTTTTGCTGCAAGACCAGCATGAGTCCTAAAAAAGATCCAAATAATTTGTTCTGAAAGTAATACTTGTTGAGCTATAAACATCCGATATAGTGGGGCAGTGGTGGCCTGGTGGTTAGGGAACTAAAGTGCTGCCTGCTCACTAAGGTGATGGGCTAAACCTTCCACCCCCGTGGGGCACAGAGTTTTTTTTTTTTTCACACACACCCACACACACCAGGTGTGTGAGCAAATATTACAAAATTATACTAATATCGGCCGATATTATCGGACATCCTTAGTTCGAATTAAATCTAATCCACGTTCTCCGTCAATCCTCAGATACTATGCTACGGTTCACCCTCTGAAAAAGCGTCTCTCCGTCCAGGCTTGCACCTACCTTCTGTCTGGGATCTGGCTGCTCTCCTGCAGCCTGGTGGCTCCAGCGGTGGCCCACACCTACCACGTGGAGTTTAAGAACGAGGGCTTCACCATCTGTGAGGAGTTCTGGATGGGACAGGAGCAGCAGCGGCTAGCTTACGCCTACAGCACACTGTTGATCACGTACGTCCTTCCACTGTCTGCGCTGTGCATCTCATACCTGTGCATTTCCGTCAAACTTCGCAATTGCGTCGTACCAGGACACCACACTCAAAGTCAAGCGGAGGCCCAGCGCATGCGCAAACGCAAGACCTTTCGCCTGGTGAGCCTGGTGGTGGCAGCGTTTGGCATTTGTTGGATGCCCATTAGTGTCTTCAACGTCCTGAGAGACATTGACATCCACCTGATCGACAAGCGATACTTTCTTCTCATTCAGCTCCTCTGTCACCTGTGCGCCATGAGCTCTTCCTGCTGCAACCCATTTCTATATGCTTGGTTGCACGATCGATTCCGCGCCGAGCTGCGCAAAATGTTCACATGTCGTCGCCGCATCGGAATCTCAGGGAACAACTGCGCCACAGCCGGTGTGGTTTTGTGAAGAAATTGTATTTATTTAATGTCACATTTGTGCAGTAAAGAACTGAGGTACCGAGGGCCCAGCAATCATGCTGTTACATTGCCCCCTGCAGGGGTGCAAAGTAATACACTGACAGTCATGGCGAACACAGTACCATTATGCCTTGTTATTTTTAATTTCATTCAATTAATTTATTGATATTGCTATTAATTTATAAATATTGTCATATTTATGAGCCAAGTTATATTTTTTGCTGACAATATTGTTATTGATTAAAAAAATAAGTGTTTATTCACTGATCTCACTCAGTGACCTGAAGTCACCTCCAGTTAAATTGAACTGTCAACGCCTTCTGCTTTATCTCATTTCTGAGCGTTGCAAATGTAGATTTAGCCACAGTTTTGTCTGTAAATAGTAAATAAGCAGCTCAAAAAAAATCTCTTTTTAGGAAAAGATATTACTGTCATTGATAGATTATTTTAAATTATGCCCACAAATGTTATTTTTATATTTAACAAAATGGATGTTTTTAAGGCCTATAAATAATTTATTATAAAACTCAACACCTATATATTTCCTTAAAAAAAAACGACAATGAACTGTGGTGAAACATTTTATTTTAAATTTTAACTTAAATTTGTGCTGTGTTTCCCTCATTTCATAGGTTTTACAGTGAAAATCAGTTTGAGAGACAGACCTCAAATACATCAGGTTGTTTATTCTACATGCAAAGTTCAGTTTCCATTCCAAAGAAATACATCATGAAAAAAGGCACAGATTTGTACTTTCTGTACAATATTGCTAAATTTTCCAACAGGACACAGGAGATTCATATAAACCATAAGGCAGACGTGCAGGCTTTTGTGTTCAGTAGTGTAGTTTCAATTTATTAAAAAAACAGGGCTGGTTATTACTGGGGCTTTCACTGTTTCTCGGATTTGTTTGATGATTTTGTAATATTTCATTCACAATAGAAATCTCTGAGTATATATTGCATATTTTATCATGTAACAACACAACAATAGCTGGGACGGCAATAGATGTTTTTATGTCACGAAGGATCTGGTTAAAACAATTGTGATTTTGTTGATTTTAAAAATGTTTGAAATCATTAATTAAAAATGATCCTCAATAAAGAAGTAAAAACACACATTTTTTTTAATTTTCTTGGCGCATGAAAGCATGGGTGTCAAAACCAGAAAAGCATGATTTTGAATTTAGTTTACTGCGAAGACTTTGAATTAATATGTACAGATCGTTGTGGTGGTTTGTTCTTTAATCATATCCATTGGTATTTTTTAAATGAAACCCTGCACAGGCACAACAGTATCTGGACTATAGAATATAAGACATCGATGGTGGAGGAAAAGACAAAGTGCTCCTGTTTATAAATAACCTGAACAGTCTTCTGAGTCATGTGGTCGCTGCTTGTAAGCTGAACCATCCACTGAAACAATAAATGTGTGTGAGTGTGTGTGTGAAGCAGTCAAGCATCCATGCTAATAAATTAAAAAACCAATGTAAAGGTTAGAAACCAATAGAAAATCACAACAAAAGGGGAAAGTAATAATCAAGAAAAATAGATTTATCTGCAGAAGTATAAATATTCCAGAGTATATATAGTTTAATCTCAAGTTCCATATATATATATATTTAAAACAAGAGACCCAAGTTATTAAGTAAACTCCAGTACCTTAATGTGAAGACAAATGCATTAATCTGCTTACATAAATATTTCTGCTTGTTATGATAATAACAGATACATTATTAGTACAGAGTTTTTCTCCAGTGTTCTGAAAGAAGTTTGACTCTGGAACTCACAAAAAAAAAAGTGCGAATGCTCTAAGACCTTTGTTAATTCTGTCTCACAGATTCATAGACTCACACAGAGAAAATAAAACGTTAGAAATAAAAGTTAGAACCTTAAACAGGTTTGACGGAGTTTAAGGCCTGTAGAATGCTGGGTTTCTCCTCTATCACTCGAAGCAGCAGTTTGTCGATGTACTCCTCCAACTCCATGATTTTGGCGTCCTTCCTAGACAGATCTGTCTGCTGCTTCACCACCAGAGTGATCAACTCTTCCTGTGTAAGCTGACTGAAAGGTCCATTCTCACCAGAATCTGACACCTGAAGAAGACAAACAAACAGACAGATAAACAAGTGGATTTAAGTTTAAAACCTTGTGTCCATACTCTTCAGTTTATGAGGTATAGAAGACCATTTTAGATAGTAATAATATTTAGTATAGTACAAATAAATGATCTTTGTATTTGGTCACAATTTGTCTAGAGCTCATTTGTTTAAACAAATCGTAAACATTGTATCATGAGTTGAGTCTATTATTACATCCCTACTAATTATTCACCACATTTTACAGCATTACCTACTACTACAAGCAGTATCCAGTAATAATGAAGTAAGAGTTTTTTTTAATGATTTTGACTAGTCTTGTGATTGTGTAAGTTCAAAATGAACATATAGCCCATGGCCAGTTAGGAGGAGACACAGCAAAAACACACCTCCACTAACTCCTCCTAAACATGAGCATTGAGGAAATTTCTTGTTATTAATAAAAAGTTATAAATATTTACAGGAATTATCAGCAATTATGAGTCACATGATTATTTAGAGCAGGCTAAAGTGATCTACCTACATTAAGAACATTAAATATATATTTACTCATAAACTAAACATACTATATA